>NC_134133.1:3920381-4075381 GCF_040939455.1 Microcebus murinus | reverse complement strand
ATCAGTGTTTGGAGGATCAAGGCATTAGAATGAGATTATCCACCATTTACTGAGTACCTACTTTCCCCTAAGCATTTAACACATATAATCTCAAATAATCCTAACAACTTTGTAAAGTAGATTATTCTTTTTGGCCTTCTTTTGAGAGCAGAGGAGACTGAGAATCAAGGACTTTAACCAAATTGCTCAAGGTCATGCAACCAGTAAATGCCAAGGTCTGGGTTTTATACAGCTCTATTTTATTGCACCTCTCAACTTTCATGTATCTATTACGATATTCATCGAGCTATTAATCTCCGTTTTCCTTTTGTTCTCTTCCCACCTATATCCTAAGCTATTTCCTAGACTCTGGGATTTTTGCAGGACAGAGAGCAGAAGTTGCTTGAAGACAAAGGTTCTTCCGCTTTTATAAAAAAAAAACCCGCAGATGGTGCTTGGTGTGGGCAAGAGGCTGGGCTCACAGCGCGGGGTAAACATTCCCACTTCCCACTCTTGGCAGGGAAAGCAAGAGTCGCTTTACTCGAGGGGCCCAGACTCAAAGCAGGCGCCCCTCCCTCACTCTCCTGCCCCTTTCGGTCCTTTACACGCCATGACATCGTGATGCGGCTCAGCGAAGACTGGGTTTCCCAACCGCCCAGCAGGAGGGGCGGGCACTCGAGCAGATTGTAAATTGATCTGCACATATTTTTAAAAATGTGTGTTCCTGGCACACTTGGCTGGGATTCCTGGCACACCTGGCTGGGATTCCTGGCACACCTGGCTGGGATTCCTGGCACACTTGTCTAGGATTCCTGGCACACTTGGCTGGGATTCTTTGCACACTTGGCTGGGATTCCTTGCACACTTGGCTGGGATTCCTGGCACACCTGGCTGGGATTCCTTGAACACTTGGCTAGGATTCCTGGCACACCTGGCTGGGATTCCTTGCACACTTGTCTAGGATTCCCTGCACACTTGTCTAGGATTCCTGGCACACCTGGCTGGGATTCCTGGCACACCTGGCTGGGATTCCTGGCACACTTGTCTAGGATTCCTTGCACACTTGTCTAGGATTCCTGGCACACCTGGCTGGGATTCCTGGCACACTTGGCTGGGATTCCTTGCACACTTGTCTAGGATTCCTGGCACACCTGGCTGGGATTCCTGGCACACTTGGCTGGGATTCCTGGCACACTTGGCTGGGATTCCTGGCACACTTGGCTGGGATTCCTGGCACACCTGGCTGGGATTCCTGGCACACCTGGCTGGGATTCCTGGCACACTTGTCTAGGATTCCTGGCACACTTGGCTGGGATTCCTGGCACACTTGGCTGGGATTCTTTGCACACTTGGCTGGGATTCCTTGCACACTTGGCTGGGATTCCTGGCACACCTGGCTGGGATTCCTTGAACACTTGGCTAGGATTCCTGGCACACCTGGCTGGGATTCCTTGCACACTTGTCTAGGATTCCCTGCACACTTGTCTAGGATTCCTGGCACACCTGGCTGGGATTCCTGGCACACCTGGCTGGGATTCCTGGCACACCTGGCTGGGATTCCTTGCACACTTGTCTAGGATTCCTGGCACACCTGGCTGGGATTCCTGGCACACTTGGCTGGGATTCCTGGCACACCTGGCTGGGATTCCTTGCACACTTGTCTAGGATTCCTGGCACACCTGGCTGGGATTCCTTGCACACTTGTCTAGGATTCCTGGCACACCTGGCTGGGATTCCTGGCACACCTGGCTGGGATTCCTGGCACACTTGTCTAGGATTCCTTGCACACTTGTCTAGGATTCCTGGCACACCTGGCTGGGATTCCTGGCACACTTGGCTGGGATTCCTTGCACACTTGTCTAGGATTCCTGGCACACCTGGCTGGGATTCCTGGCACACTTGGCTGGGATTCCTGGCACACTTGGCTGGGATTCCTGGCACACTTGGCTGGGATTCCTGGCACACCTGGCTGGGATTCCTTGCACACTTGTCTAGGATTCCTGGCACACCTGGCTGGGATTCCTGGCACACTTGGCTGGGATTCCTGGCACACCTGGCTGGGATTCCTTGCACACTTGTCTAGGATTCCTGGCACACCTGGCTGGGATTCCTTGCACACTTGTCTAGGATTCCTGGCACACCTGGCTGGGATTCCTGGCACACCTGGCTGGGATTCCTGGCACACTTGTCTAGGATTCCTTGCACACTTGTCTAGGATTCCTGGCACACCTGGCTGGGATTCCTGGCACACTTGGCTGGGATTCCTTGCACACTTGTCTAGGATTCCTGGCACACCTGGCTGGGATTCCTGGCACACTTGGCTGGGATTCCTGGCACACTTGGCTGGGATTCCTGGCACACTTGGCTGGGATTCCTGGCACACCTGGCTGGGATTCCTTGCACACTTGTCTAGGATTCCTGGCACACCTGGCTGGGATTCCTGGCACACTTGGCTGGGATTCCTGGCACACTTGGCTGGGATTCCTGGCACACTTGGCTGGGATTCCTGGCACACCTGGCTGGGATTCCTTGCACACTTGTCTAGGATTCCTGGCACACCTGGCTGGGATTCCTGGCACACTTGGCTGGGATTCCTGGCACACTTGGCTGGGATTCCTGGCACACCTGGCTGGGATTCCTGGCACACTTGTCTAGGATTCCTGGCACACTTGGCTGGGATTCCTGGCACACTTGGCTGGGATTCTTTGCACACTTGGCTGGGATTCCTTGCACACTTGGCTGGGATTCCTGGCACACCTGGCTGGGATTCCTGGCACACCTGGCTGGGATTCCTTGAACACTTGGCTAGGATTCCTGGCACACCTGGCCGGGATTCCTTGCACACTTGTCTAGGATTCCCTGCACACTTGTCTAGGATTCCTGGCACACCTGGCTGGGATTCCTGGCACACCTGGCTGGGATTCCTGGCACACTTGTCTAGGATTCCTTGCACACTTGTCTAGGATTCCTGGCACACCTGGCTGGGATTCCTGGCACACTTGGCTGGGATTCCTTGCACACTTGTCTAGGATTCCTGGCACACCTGGCTGGGATTCCTGGCACACTTGTCTAGGATTCCTGGCACACCTGGCTGGGATTCCTGGCACACTGGGCCAGCTGCATACATGTGGAGCGGAGTAATTTAAACCACAAGCCACATCCAACACTACCCCCTTTGGGATTCGGGACACCCCTCCCCCACTCTTCCTCCCCCCAGCCCCGCAAAGTTCCCGATCCCTCCCAATTCCCGGGGGCCCGCGTGCTCACAGAGCTCCAGTCCAAGGCCTTCCACTGCCCGCAGGGCGCCACGGAGCACTCCTCCTTTGCCACCGGCCTGGGCAGCGTGGCACAAGCGCTCTCGGCGGCCACCGAGCCGTCCTCGTCCCGGCAGCTGACGTATCGCATGCGGGTGCCTTTGCCGCAGGTGGCTGAGCACTGGGGGGGGGGGGACAGAGCCGTGCTCATGTGTGATGGGACATGGCCCCTTCCTGGCTGGTGGCATGACACGGCCCCGTCATGCCATAGGACACCTGCTCCCCCTCCCCCGCTCTTCCCATTCCTCCCAGTCTAGTTCTCACCGGGGTCCAAGACCCAAATCGCCACTGGGTTCTTGGCGCATTGTGCGTGCTTCTCCTTGCTTCCGGGACGGCCGGGGGAGGGTGGCAAGAGGGTAATTCACAGTCCTGGATGTGAGGAGGGGAAAAAGAAAGTGAACGTTACCTTCAAGTCAACGAACATTTAAATGGGCACGGTGTATAAAAACGTAAGGTCTGGCCGGGCGTGTGCGGTGGCTCACGCCTGTCATCCTAGCAAATCTGGGAGGCCGAGGCGGGGGGATGGCTCGAGGTCAGGAGTTCAAGACCAGCCTGATCAAGAGTGAGACCCCGTCTCTACTAAAAATAGAAAGAAATTAATTGGCCAACTAAAAATATATAAAAAAATTAGCCGGGCATGTTGGCGCATGCCTGTAGTCCCAGCTACTCGGGAGGCTGAGGCAGGAGGATCACTTGAGCCTAGGAGTTGGAGGTTGCTGTGAGCGAGGCTGACGCCACGGCACTCTAGCCCAGGCCACAGAGTGAGACTCTGTCAATCAATCCATCAGTCAATGTAAGGTCCAAGAATCTAAAACCCCAGAGACCTGTGTGAGTCTGTGCGAGTCACGTGACCTCTCTCGGGCCCCAACTTCTCCAACTGCAAAATGGGATATAACCCGAGTCACTTTGTGGGTGCCTTAACCCCGGGCTGGGCTCTGCTTTGTGATTTGTAAAGCCATATTTAATTCACTTATTTATGGGACTAAAGAAAAAATACTGCAAAATGGCACACGCGTCTGGACAGGGGAGGGTAACATTTTCAAATTATTAACGGTTAATGTTTTAAAATTCTGAAGGTCAGATTCTCTGTTCTCACATTTCCGTTGGTTCCCTAATCGGAATTTGCTGATCTTGAACTTGCCTTCCCAGTTTATCTAAAGATAACACCCGAGGTTCAGAAGGTCAAATCCAGATGTGAGAGGTGTATTCAACAGGCCAATACCTGGAATTTATGTTAACACCTCTCGATCACTCAAAGGCAGTCTCTGTCATGAAGTGGGGTCGTCTATGTGTAGATACTATTCCCAGATTTACAGGTGGGAACAAATACACATCCCTGCTCCTATTCACTCCCGGTCTCAATGGTTAGCGACCACTCTATGATTTAATAGACATCATCAAGTGTCTCGGGTGTGACGGGCATCGTGCAAAAAAAGTGCTGGGGCCACGGGTCTGAGGACAGCTGAGCTGTCCTTGCCTTGCGGACCTTACAGGTGGGCCGTGATATTCTGTGACTTGGCTTCAGAACGTGCCTACCCCTCTGCCCGAGGTCCAAAGAAAGCCACAGGGAACTTTTCACAAAGTGAAGAAATTACCCGCAAGCTGCAATGGCGGGAGCCGCCCATAGTTGAATGGATATTACAAAATAACTTAAAGAGCTTTGGATTGTCCCAAAGGGGGCTGCTAAATTTGCAATCTACGACTGTTTTGGATGCAACGCCAACATTTCCTAGGCTTCCACCACGCTGTGTCTTGGAACGTTAATCACACCTGGTATTTGGTTAATTGATTGGCGATGACATCATCAACATGCTGCCATATTTATTCCTTTTTTTTTTTTTTTTTTTTTTTTTTTGAGACAGAGTCTCACTCTGTTGCCCAGGCTAGAGTGAGTGCCGTGGTGTCAGCCTAGCTCACAGTAACCTCAGACTCCTGGGCTCAAGAGATCCTCCTGCCTCAGCCTCCCTCCCGAGTAGCTGGGACTACAGGCATGCGCCACCATGCCCGGCTAACTTTTTTCTATCTATTTTTAGTTGGCCAATTAATTTCTTTCTATTTATAGTAG
The DNA here is from genome assembly GCF_040939455.1 of Microcebus murinus. Lineage (NCBI taxonomy): Eukaryota > Metazoa > Chordata > Mammalia > Primates > Cheirogaleidae > Microcebus > Microcebus murinus. The sequence continues at coordinate 4,070,023 of NC_134133.1, read as the reverse complement.
AGACGGGGTCTCGCTCTTGCTCAGACTGGTCTCGAACTCCTGAGCTCAATTGATCCTCCTGCCTCAGCCTCCCAGAGTGCTGGGATTACAGGCGTGAGCCACCGCATCCAGCCTCAGTCACTTTTTTGACACTCTTTGTCCCTCAGCAACACACACTGAGATGCAACAGGCTGAGGGCGTTCAAAACGGATGTGATTCATTGGCCATTCGGGGCCTCGCTCAGGCTATGAGTTCTGAGAATAGCCTGGGTTCAAACCCCGTCTTTAGCAATTAGCAAAGCCAATACACAAACTCACATCTTCCCTTTATATACTCTCTCTCCATAAAGGATGCCAAAATCAAGGCCAAAATCAAGGCCAATAGAATAGCATGCTACCCTTTTTCTCAACCAGCTCTCTTGAGAAAAATGTATGCATGTGTGTGTTTATAGATATGTGTATGTACACAAACACACACACACATGCATATTACATGCATATATATACATGTGTATGCATATGCTTATTTATACAATTTTACCGATATAAAAGATGTGTTGCAATCTACAAAGAATAAAATACAAATTTTTTTATTTTAAATTCCACACATTCAACTTATTCTCATAGAATACGTTTGTTGATTTTTGCCAGACTTTTCAAACAGTTGCCAAACTATGGTGGTAACCGCCTAAACAGTGTCGTTCAGGTGTGACTGTTAGTTGATATTTTATTTAAGACCAGGATGAAAGCGGAACGTTGAAGATACACGTTAGAACTCGGTTCAATGATCAATGATGTGGGAGATCTCTTTGCTGAATCAGATACTTTTCAAACACTGGAAGAATAATCCCTCGTATTTTTGTGCTATTCACAACATAACAGATATAGATATTAGAATCTTTTAAATTTAATCTGCATTGTGCGAATATTTTCTGCATCACTTTCTTAAGTCTAAACAATCAACAGTGCAATGCAGTAAGCCCTGCTTGTAGCACTTGCTGATTCCCGTGTTGTAAATACTCTCACCGTGACGAATTTCAAGGCACCACTTGACACTGATAAACACAGTACATCCGCCACGCAGATACACACAGATATAAACAACCTCAAGAGCACAGATAACAGTAACATGCAGTAAAATAATTAGCAAGTGCTATGTTTGGAGTATTTACCAGTGCTGTTTTTAATACCATCTATTTAATTATAGGTTTGCATTTTCAATTTCTAACAATGGCTGTGATGCGTTAACTCACAAAATTCCTGGCAAATGTACCGATTGGCTCTTGTGAGCTGGTACAACTTAGTTCTGGCACACTGCTGCCTGAACCTACGACGCCAGTTACCGAATCCTACATTAAAACCATTTTTAAAATTTGAGTTCAGGAAAATGAGACTGAACAACCAACATGTCCCATCCCATAAGAATCAGAATCAATCTGACATATATCTCAAGCATATACTTGATGAGTCTCAAAGATATATTCTTGAGACTTGAGACTTAAGACTATAGACTTGATGAGTCTCAAAGATATATCTTGAGACTTGAGACTTAAGACTATAGACTTGATGAGTCTCAAAGATATATTCTTGAGACTTGAGACTATAGACTTGATGAGTCTCAAAGATATATTCTTGAGACTTGAGACTTGAGACTACAGACTTGATGAGTCTCAAAGATATATTCTTGAGACTTGAGACTATAGACTTGATGAGTCTCAAAGATATATCTTGAGACTTGAGACTATAGACTTGATGAGTCTCAAAGATATATCTTGAGACTTGAGACTTGAGACTTGATGTGTCTCAAAGATATATCTTGAGACTTGAGACTGTAGACTTGATGAGTCTCAAAGATATATCTTGAGACTTGAGACTATAGACTTGATGTGTCTCAAAGATATATCTTGAGACTATAGACTTGATGAGTCTCAAAAGATATATCTTGAGACTTGAGACTATAGACTTGATGAGTCTCAAAAGATATATCTTGAGACTTGAGACTATAGACTTGATGAGTCTCAAAGATATATCTTGAGACTTGAGACTATAGACTTGATGAGTCTCAAAGATATATCTTGAGACTTGAGACTATAGACTTGATGAGTCTCAAAAGATATATCTTGAGACTTGAGACTATAGACTTGATGAGTCTCAAAAGATATATCTTGAGACTTGAGACTATAGACTTGATGAGTCTCAAAGATACATCTCATATATCTCAAATGACTCCAGAAGAACAAAACAGGTACGTCTAAGTATTAGATTCTAAATGGAAGGTAACAAGACAGGTAAATCTGGACAATTTAGTTAATCAACTGGCTGCTCCACTGACATAATCTATGGAAGGATTTCAATTTTGTCTGGACCGCTGGAAAGCCCTGACATCTTGGTGCCCGAAGCCAGTAACTGAGTTGGACAAAGGGGGCTCACACTCACCTGGGTGTCAGTGGGTCTAGTGGCTGCGTTGCAGTCATTATCGTCCACTACCGACATGTACACCCCAAGGATGCACTTCACTGCCCTTAGCTGGTACCCCTGTCCACAGGTGACACTACACTGGAGGAAGGAAATGAGACAAAAAAAGATACACACATTCAGCCAATCTTCTCTTTCCCTTACTTTCCCCATAACATTTTCCAAAAGAAAAAAATACTTCCATCAGAGTAGGCCAAGGGGTAAAATTAGGTAAAAAAAAAAAAAAAAAAAAAAGTGGACAATCCTATTCTGCACAAATTATACTGATTAACTATCATGATGTCACTTGGAATTACTTCTGCCCCCCACTGGAACTCTATGCGTAGGGGTTCAAGTCCTTGACCGAGAACTCCTAGAACAAGGGCAGGGCACCTCCGTGGTTTTTATGCTACACCTGGCAGAGTGCTGTGGCTAACGCAGGTGTCAATGCAGCCCTGTGACCTTGTTTGACTTCTAGGAAACTGTGTGTTGAGGAAATATTTGGAGTTTGCATCAATATGTTTTATACAAGATGGTTTTCGCAGTGTTATTCATGAAACACGACAAAATATTGAACGCCGCTTAAGTATATAGCAAGCAAAAGTTGAATAGACTGTGGCACACAGAGGTAGCAAAGAAAACAATGTAGCCATTAAAAGGCAAATTGTTATGTTACAAAAAGTCATCTACAAGATAGTGAAGTAGGAGGAGTGAAGTCACAGAAATGGCAGAGCAGAGATCTAAGAATTGGTCCTTCCACTGAAATAAACTATAGTAAGTTGGCAAGAACCAGTAGGGTCAACTTTTTTAGAACTCTGGAATCTAATAAGAAACTTACAGCAACTAGGCGAGTGCTTAATGAAGAAAAAAGTTGCCAAATTTTGATCAGAAAGTGTGATGGCATTTTTTTTTTCTTATCCATCTACCACAATACACATTCCTCCCAAATGCACAGGGAACATTTTCCAAGACAGAACATACATTAAGCCAAAAAACAAGTCTTCATATGTTTAAAAGGATTACATTGCCACAAAATATCTTCTTTGATGACAATGGATTGAGGCAAGGGCAATCAATAACAGAAGGAAAACTAAAAAATCCACAAGTAAGTGGAAATCGAATAACATCCTCTTAAACAACCAATAAGTCAAAGAAGAAACCACAAGGGATATTAGAAAATACTTTGGGAGGAATAAAAATGAAAACAGAACATAAGAAAATTTATGAGATGCAGTGAAAGCAATGTTCACAGAGGAATTTATAGCTGCAAGCACCTACATTAATAATGAAGAAAGATCTCAAATCAACTTTATATGTTAAGGAACCAGAAAAAGAAAAGCAAAGTAAACCTAAAACCAGGAGGAGGAAGAAAATAATAAAGATTAGAGTGGAGATAAACGGAGTAGAGAATAAAAAAAAAATAAAGAAAAATCAATAAAAACAGAAATTGATTCTTTGAAAAGATCCATAAAATTGACTAACCTTTAGCTAGAAAGACTAAGAAAAAAAGAGAAGACTTCAAAAATCATACATGAAAGAGATGACATTACTACTGACCCTATAGCAATAAAAAGAATTAGAAGAGAGCACTGTGAATAATCGTATGCCGACATGTTAAACTAGATGACACATGCAAATTATCAAACACATACAATTGCCTAGAAACACAAATCACAAAAATTAAGGAGAATAAAAAATATGAACAGATCTCTAAGAAGTAAAGAGATTGAGCCAATAATCAAAGACTTCCCAACAAAGAAAAGCCCAAGACCAGTTCACTGATGAATTTTGCCAAACATTTGAAGAAATATTAACACCGATTATTTTCAAATGCTTCCAAAAAAATTGAAGAGGAGGAAACACTTCCTAACCCATTCTATGAGGCCAGCATTACCCTGGTAACAAAGCCAAAGATAACACAACAAAAAGAAAAGTACAGGCCAATATTGCTTATAAATACAGATAACAAAAATCATCAACCATATACCAGAGAATTGAATCCAATAGCATATTAAAAGGATTATACATCACAGCCAAGTGGGATTTAGTCCAGGAATGTAAGGGTGGTCCAACATAAAAAAAAAAAAATCAATCAATGCAATACACCACATTAATAAAACAACGCAGAAAAAAAAAACCACATGACCATCTCAATTGAGGAAAGCATTTGAAAAAATTCAACAGATTTTTCATGATAAAAACTGTCAAAAAACTAGCAATAGAAGGGAACTTCTTCAACATGATGCAAGGCACTGAGGAAAAACCCTCAGCTAACTTCATACCTTCCCCCAAGATCAGGAACATACCAAGGATGCCTGTTCTCACCACTGCTATTCAACCTTGTACTGGAAGTTTTAGCCAGAGAAAGCAGGCAGGGGAAAAAATTAAAAGGCATGGAAATTGGAAAGGCAGAAATAAAAGTTTCTATTTACAGATGTCCTCATACGATATTTAGACATCCCAAGAATCTGTAAAAAATACTTCTAGAGCTAATAAACAAATTCAGTGACATAGCAGGGTATAAGAAAAACATATTTTATAAGAAAAATCAGTTATGTTTCTATACAGCAGCAGTGAACAATCCCAAAAGGAAATTAAAAAAAAATAATTTCATTTAATTCATAATTACATACAAGAGAAAAAAATGCCTAGGAATAAGTTTAAATAAAGAGGTAAAAGACATATACAATAAAAACTATAAAACACTGCTGAAAGAAATGAAAGAAATGGAAAGACATTGCATGTTCATGGACTGGAACATTTGGTATTGCTAAAATGGGTAATATTCTCCAAACTGATCCACAGATTCAATGCAAGCCCAATCAAAATCCTTATGACCCTTTTGAAGAAGTGGAAGAGCTGACCCTCAGATTCATATGAAACGGCTAGAGACCCCAAATGGACAAAACAATATTTGAAAAGAAGAACAAAGTAGGAGGACTCACAATTCTCGATTTCAAAACCTGTTACAGTGATCAAAACAGCATGGTATTGGCATAAGGGCATAGACCAATGGAATAGGATTCAGAGTCCACAAATAAACCTATATGTGTTTTACCAAGTGATTTTTAAGAAGGGCACCAAAACCACTTAATGGAAACAGAATAGTGTCTTCAACAAGTGGGGCTGGAACAAGTGGAATCCTACCTCACACTATATATCAAAATTAACTTGAAATGGATCGGTGACCCAAACATGACAGCTAAAACTATAAAACTCTTTAAAAAATACCAAAGAATTTCCTGACATTGGATTGGGCAATGATTTCTTTGTTATGATATCACAAGATATCACAAGCACAGGCAACAAAAAAAACCAGACAAATGGCATTTTATTAAGATTAAAATCTTTTGTGCTCAAAGAAAACTATCAGCAGAGTGAAAAGGCAATTCAGGGGATGAGGGAATATATTTGTAAATCATATAACTGATATGGGATCGATACCCAAAATACATAAAGAACTCCTACAACCCAACAACAAAAAAAGCCAAACAATTGGGTTAAAAAAATGTGAAAAGGAATAGTACTGAACTGTACATTTAAAAACAGCTAAAATGGTAAATTTTACGTTAAATGTATTTTACCACAATTACGAATTTTTAAAAAACAGGCAAAGGATTTGAATAGACATTTCTCTAAAGAAGATATACAAATGACCAACAAGCACATGAAAAGAGGCTCAATAGCTCTTGTTATTTAGGGAAATACAAACCAAAACCGTAGTGAGACACCACTAGGAGAGCTATAATTAAAAAAAAAAAAAACGGAAAGTGTGACAACAATTGCTGATGTGGAGCAATGGAAATCTTTGTAAATTGCTGGTAAGAATGTAAAAGGATGCAGATGCGGTGGAAAACCATTTAGCAGTTGAAAAGTTAAATAAAGAATTACTACATGTTCACAAGGCTTTTGCAAAAGAAAAAAAGTGTTAAAAAAAAAAAAAAAAGAATTACTACATGGATCCAGCAATTCCAATCCTAGGTATATATCCAAACGAAGTGAAATCAGCTAGTAAAATGAATGCTGGTCCATAAATATTCATAGCAGCATTATTCATAGTAGCCAAAATGTGGGAACAGCCTAAATGTCTGTCTGAGATGAATGGATAAACAAGTTATGGTGTAACCGTACGATGGAGTATCACTCAGCCATAAAAAGTAGCAATGTACGGACACATGCTAAAATATGAAACCATTATGCCAAGTGAAAGAAGCCATTTCTATGAAACTTCCAGAAAAGGTAAGTCCATAAAGACAGAATGCAGATTGGTGGGTGCCAGGGGCTGGGGGGTTGGGAGCAACCGTTTAATGTGTGCATGGTTTCTTTTGGGGGTGAAAATGTTTCAGAACTAGATAGAGGTGGTGGTTGCAAAACATTATGAATGTATTAAATGTGACCGATTTGTTCATTTAAAACGGTTAATTTTGGCCGGGCGTGGTGGCTCACGCCTGTAATCCTAGCTCTCTGGGAGGCCGAGGCGGGAGGATCGCTCAAGGTCAGGAGTTTGAGACCAGCCTGAGCAAGAGCGAGACCCCATCTCTACTAAAAATAGAAAGAAGTTGATTGGCCAATTAAAAAATATATAAAAATTAGCCGGGCACGGTGGCGCATGCCTGCAGTTCCAGCTACTCGGGAGGCTGAGGCAGGAGGATCGCTTGAGCCCAGGAGTTTGAGGTTGCTGTGAGCGAGGCTGACTCTAGCCTGGGCAACAAAGTGAGACTCTGTCTCAAAAAAAAAAAAAACAAAACAACAAAAAAAACCAAAAACGGTTAATTTTGTTATATGAGTTTCATTTCTTTCTTTTTTTTTTTTTTTGAGACAGAGTCTCACTGTTGCCCTGGCTAGAGTGAGTGCTGTGGCGTCAGCCTCGCTCACAGCAACCTCAAACTCTTGAGCTCAAGCGATCCTCCTGCCTCAGCCTCCCGAGTAGCTGGGACTACAGGCATGCGCCACCATGCCTGGCTAGTTTTTTTTCTATATATATATATATTTTTTTTTTTAGTTGGCCAATTAATTCCTTTCTATTTTTAGTAGAGACGGTGTCTTGCTCTTACTCAGGCTGGTTTCGAACTCCTGACCTCGAGCGATCCTCCTGCCTCGGCCTCCCAGAGAGCTAGGATTACAGGCGTGAGCCACCGCGCCCGGCCTATGAGTTTCATTTCAATTAAAAAAAAATAGGCAGGGCACAATCCAAATATTAGTTTAAAAGTATTAGAAGAAAATCATAACCACGTTAACACTAGGAATCCCTGCAGCATAGAGTTAGAAGTGTGGTGTTCTTCTTTTTGCTAAAAGACAGTCTGCAAAATTTCTCTTATGAGTATGTGTCACTCTTAAATAACATTTTAGAAACTGTTTTCCTGAATGGCATGTTCAGCCAAAGAAAGAACAAATCTGTGCATATAATCTGGGCCAGGAAGGGCCAGGAGTAGACATGAATAGTCAGTTCTAATAGATGTTCTAGCCAAATCTGGACAGTGACCCTGAGCTGTGCTCTCCTCCTCCTATTATTCCCTAAAAGTTATGCAGATGGAGAAGAAAAGGAGGCAAGATCCAAAGCATTTAAGTGGACTGTCCCTTGTTTGTTCACACATCATCAGCCATTCGGACTGCAGATGCTGGCAAATGGGGAAAGATTCAGAAGATTGTCACTATTAGCAAAAGAAATTGCTACGGTGCAATAATAAAGCACGCATTGCATGCATATTTGGAAATGAAGACAGAGGCTAAAGAACAGAAATGGCTGTGGCTGGTCAGAGAGGAGGGGCTGGGGTGTCATTCTTGAACGGATTACGTAAGTGACAGAAGACAGCTGCTCGACTGCCGTTGGGAATTCAAGAGTGCTCCTCAAATAGTCCCCAGAACGCTGCTTTCTGCTTCTATATTAGGAAGGACTTAGCCCTTTGCACTTGGATGTTGAGTGTGACTCGACACGGTTAGCAAAAATTATAGAGATTAAAATTATTTCACACTCGAGCTTCTATCTATGAAAAAAAAAATAAAATTATTATCTTTGAATGTATCAATAATTTGAAATACAAAAAAAAATCTCAATAAATAAGTTTGCATGAAAAGAAACCCCAGTTTTGTATTCTACTGCCGCGCTTTGTAAAATCTGGGGTACTTAAAAAATTACATCCCGAGTAAAATAAAGGAATCGAGAAAAAAAGCAAGCGAGTGCATTAACTCCAAGAGCGGTGGCTTCTCCCAGGCAAGCCCACGGGGAGCTTTTCACTCTCTATTTTTAAGAATGGTTCAAGTTAAGGAGAGAGAGGAACACTCCTGCACTGCTGGTGGGACTGCAAACTAGTGCAACCTCTGTGGAAAGCAATATGGAGATACCTCAAAGCGAGACAAGTGGATCTACCATTGGATCCAGCAATCCCACTACTGGGCATCTTCCCCAAAGATCAAAAGTCACACTATGGAAAAGACACCTGCACTCGAATGTTTATAGCAGCACAATTCACAATTGCAAAGCTGTGGAAACAACCCAGGTGCCCATCAATCCATGAGTGGATTAGTAAAATGTGGTATATGTACACCATGGAGTACTACTCAGCTCTAAGAAACAACGGTGATCTAGCACCTCTTGTATTTTCCTGGCTAGAGCTGGAACCCAACTACTAAGTGAAGTATCCCAAGAATGGAAACACAAGCACCACATGGACTCACCAGCAGATTGGTATTAACGGATCAGCACCTCAGTTGACACATAGGAGTAACATTTATCGGTTGTCGGGCGGGTGGGAGGGAGGAGGGGAGGAGTGTATACAAACACGAGTGAGATGTGCAATGTTTGGGGGATGGTCACGCTTGAAGCTCTGACTTGAGGGGGGAGGGGCGCATGGGCAATATATGCAACCTTAACACTTGTACCCCTATAATATGCTAAAAGAAAAAAAATTTAAAAAAAAGGGATGAGCAGGGGGCATAGACAATATACGTGACCTTAACACTTGTACCCTCATAATATGCTAAAAGAAAAAAAATTAAAAAAAAAAAAGGATGAGCAGGGGGCATGGGCAATATACGTGACCTTAATGCTTGTACCCCCATAATATGCTAAAAGAAAAAAAATTAAAAAAAAAGGATGAGTAGGGGACATAGGCAATATACGTGACCTTAACACTTGTACCCCCATAATATGCTAAAAGAAAAAAAATTAAAAAAAAAAGGATGAGCAGGGGGCAAGGGCAATATACGTGACCTTAACACTTGTACCCCCATGATATGCTAAAAGAAAAAAAAGAAGAATGGTTCAAGTTAAGACTGCAGAACACACAGACGAGGGGACTCAGAAAAGATCCCTTCCGAAGCGTGAGGATGCTGCAAGCTTGGAGCTAACTAACCGCGTTCGGAGGGTCTGGACTCATTCCCGAGGGGCCAGCTCTGGAGTGGTGACGCTGGACCCAAAACGTCCCTTGCAAATCCCACTCCTGCCCCTCCTGCGGCCCCGGGGTCCGGTGCTGGCCGGGTGGCAGTGTGGGACGGCCACTGGGAGCCAGGCTAGGAGAGGGCACCGGCCAGACGGGAGACCGGCCGCGGATCTGGGCGACAGCTCCTGAGCAGGGGCCACCGCCGTCTAAGCCAAGGGGCGAGGACACTCCGGTGACTTTGCACAAGGGACGACCGATCAGCTCCATCAGGGCGGGCGGGGACGCTCAGGCGTGGGTGGGGGACAGGGTGGCAGAGTCCCCGGCCCCTCCCTCCCTCCCTCCCGAGAGGAAGCCCTCTCCGGAGGAGGAGGAGGAGGAGGAGGAAAGAGTGCAGCTAGGAATGTTCCAGATACCTGTCCCCAGGGGCCCGTCTGCCAGGACGCACACTCCGGCTGCTGGCACGGCTGCGTGGGGGCCGGCTTGGCCTCGGGGTCACACATCTTGTCGTGCAGCCGATCTTCGCCGAGCTGGCACCACACCTGGCGGTGGGCGTGCCCCTTGCCACAGGTGACCAGGCACTGCAAGGGAAGGCAGCGCCGGTCAGGCCACCCACCGACCGGCAGGGACAGGCATGCTGCTGTTCCCTCCTCCCGCGGCAATCTGCACACACGCCAAGCTTCATTTTTCATTCATTCATTCATTCATTCATTCATTCTGTATTTATGGTCTCTCCACCAGTTTCGAGCACAGAATAAACTCGACAGAGCACCGAGCTCTCCATCGCTGGACAAGAAACACTTGCGGTTTTTCCAGCGTGAGCACGTTTAAGCACGAGTCAGACCAACCCGGGTTTCAACCCTTATGCGACCGACTCGCACGGTTTTTCTCTGGACCTCAATGTTCTCATCCGGAAAATGGGCATAACATGAACGGCCAAAGCGTTCGGAAAATTAAGTGGGGGAAAAAAAAAAAAGCCAAGTGAAGCGCTCAGCGCAATGTTCACTCAGTAAATGCGAAATATAATCATCATTATCCATGTTCACTGTAGGAAATTTTAAAAAACACAGAGAAAAATAAAAGGGCAATTATAATGACCCAAAAATCTCACTACGCAAGGATAACTGCTATCAACATTTTTGCTGTTTTCTTTCCGGTCTTTTTATGTAAGCGACTTTGGATCAAACTGAATTTCCAGTTTGATCTTCCCCCTATTATTATCAAACATTTTTGTAAAGGTTCGTTACTTAATTTGAAATGATACTTTAGCTATTAATAATATTAGCTATATTTGTAATATATTAATATATAATATTAATATATTATATTATATTAATATATTAGCTATTAATATTATATATTAATTATATCATTATATTATATATTAGATTATATATTATATATTAATGTATTAGCTATTATATTATATTAATATATTAGCTATTAATATATTAATAATATTAGCTATATTAGTAAAATCTAAAACCAGACACCCTTTTATCTTTTTCAACCAAATCCTGGAGTTTAAGCAAAAGCAGCGTTATTAACCTAGAACTAAAGCGCTAGGTCTGTTGTTCGTGTGTCCAGAAATCAGACACTGCTAATCACAGGCGCTATTAATCGTGTCCCATTCCATGGGCATTAATGGTACCCTTAATGGCATCCTTCATTAATGGTATCCTTTCTCAAATTCCCGCTTTGTTGGATGGTGGGAGTCAACAGTTAATTCTGCTCGGATAAGGAGGAGCTAAGGGCATGCGGGTAGCAACTGCAGCGGGAAACCGCTGTTCCTTCCCCACATTCCTGACTTGGCCTGTAAATAAGAAAACCTCGGCTCCCCTTGCACTTGCTCCTGCTTAAGGAAAACGGGAGAGTCACCTGCTTGGGGACAATCTCCCTGGGACCTGTACAGAGGACTCACCTCGTGCTGCATAAAGTAAGGGACGAGAAAGGGACAGATCTGGAACACTCGGCCCGGGCTGTTTCTCTGGATTGCACGTTTTCCCCTAGCAACCGGGATGGGTAAAGCCGAGAGGTCCCTGGCTGAGGTCTAATTCTCTCCGAAATCAAAGCCGAAGCAGGAAACCTCAGGATTAACCTCAGATCTAGGCTAGTATGGCTTCATGATGAGTAAAGCCCTAATTTCTTTTTAGCAACTTAGCTAGGGCTCAAAGGGGAGGGACTGGAACTTGGAAATCATCAACAGAAGCCACAAGGGTGGGAGACCCAGCCGGGCCCACAGCGACTCTGAGGTGACCGGTAGACTAGTCCCATCCTGCTGTGCAGTCTTTTTTATTTTATTTATTTATTTATTTTTGAGACAGAGTCTCACTCTGTTGCCCAGGCTAGAGTGCCGTGGTGTCAGCCTCGCTCACAGCAACCTCAAACTCCTGGGCTCAAGCGATCCTCCTGCCTCAGCCTCCCCAGTAGCTGGGACTACAGGCATGCGCCACCATGCCTGGCTAATTTTTTCTATTTTTAGTTGTTTGGCTAATTTCCTTCTATTTATAGTAGAGACGGGGTCTGGCTCTTGCTCAGGCTGGTCTCCAACTCCTGAACTCAAGCGATCCTCCTGCCTCAGCCTCCTGAGTAGCTGGGACTACAGGCATGTGCCACCATGCCCGGCTAATTTTTCCTATATATTTTTAGTTGCTTGGCTAATTTCTTTCTATTTCTAGTAGAGACAGGGGGTCTCGCTCTTGCTCAGGCTGGCCTCGAACTCTTGAGCTCAAAGCGATCCTCCCGCCTCGGCCTCCCAGAGTGCTGGGATTGCAGGCGTGAGCCGCCGCGCCCTGCGGGCTCTGCAGTCTGGGTGCAGGCGGAGAAATGCAGTTGTTTCCTCGAGGCGGGGTGGGCAGGAGGAAGGGGCAGCAGGGTTAGCCTTAAGCAGACCAGGGAGGGGGACCCCCAAATGGGAACACCAGAGACGACCTGGTGCAAATAGCAGCCGCCCGTCTCACCTCTGACCAGTCTCCGGATTTCCACTGGGGACACGGGAACTCGTTGCACCTCTGAGCCGTGACTTTCTCCTGGTGCGAGCACTTGCTGTCGTCCAGCACGTCGTTGCGGGCGTTGACGCAGATGGCCCGTCTCCTCTGGGTCCCGCCCTCGCAGCTCTTAGAACACTGCGGACACAGAGAGCTGCAGAACACCCGCTCAAGGTCCTGGCGGTGCGGTCTCTTCCCGTCTTTAACTGCGGTCCCCAAGCTCCCCGGACTGGCCGAGGACTGACCGGCCTGCTGGGAGCCGGGCCGCACGGGATAAGGCGAGCGAGAGAAACTTCGTCTGTGTTTACAGCCGCTCCCCGTCACCCGCATCCCAGCCGGAGCTCCGACTCCCGTCGGATCGGCGTTAGATTCTCACGGGAGCGAGAACCCCACGTGCAAGAGATCCAAGACCCGGGTTGTGCTCTCTCTTTTTTTTTTTTTTTTTTTGAGACAGAGTCTCGCTTTGTTGCCCAGGCTAGAGTGAGTGCCGTGGCGTCAGCCTCGCTCACAGCAACCGCCAACTCCTGGCCTCAAGCCATCCTCCTGCCTCAGCCTCCCGAGTAGCTGGGACTACAGGCATGCGCCACCATGCCCGGCTCATTTTTTGTATATATATTTTTAGTTGGTCAATTAATTTCTTTCTATTTTTAGTAGAGACGGGGTCTCGTTCAGGATGGTTTCGAACTCCCGACCTTGAGCAATCCGCCCGCCTCGGCCTCCCAGAGTGCTAGGATTACAGGCGTGAGCCACCGCGCCCGGCCTGGGTTGTGCTCTCTTTATGAGACTCTGATGCCTGGCGGTCTGAGACGGCCGTGCCCGCCCCTCACCCCTCCCGGTCTTCGGAAAAATCCACAAAACCAGGCCCAGGTGTGCAAAAAAAAAAAAAAAAAAAGTTGGGGACCGCTGTTTAAGAAACAACCAAGCAACCCTGGCCTCCTCTCGTTGTTATCTCGGGGGAGGTATTTTAGAGCCACCGATTTGTTTACCAGGGTGATAACCTGGCAAGTCAATATTAGCTCGGCGGCATTACAGAAATAAGAATCGGAAACGGCCCGTGCAGTTTGGAAAGGGACCGGCGGGCGCTATTCCACCACTTTGGAGCTGCCACCTGCCCTGCCCGTGTCAGACATTACTAATCGATCGTGGCACTCTTTTCTGCAGGGCTTGGCTAAACTCGGGCATTGCAAAGAAACCACGTTTCTCTTTTCCATCTAGTTTAAATATTGCGTTCTCTGCATGACCCTGCAAGGAGCCACCACCATCGGCTCATCAGACTTAGCGGCCAAGAGGACCGTCTGCAAACGAGCGCCGACTCACTTCGGTCCAAGCAGAATAGCGCCAACCGCCGGTGTTACATTCTCCGGAGCATTTTTCCCGGTTGCTTGGTCTGGGGTCACCGCTGCAGAAGCTGTCGTCCACCTTCTCGGTCTTCCCATCCAGCCTGCTGTACTTGGCGCAGTAGATGTCCAGCGTGCGGTAGCCCAAGCCACACTGGGCGCTACACTCGCTCCTGCCGGCCACGTGCCACCTGGGCGTCACAAACGAGAAGCCGACACCACCGTGAAATAAATAGATGCGCCTCATCTATTCATCCAACTGGGAGGAGAGTTATTTTTTTCTTCCTTAACTCAAATACCAGGAAGCTCAAAGCCACAGGCAGTGACTAAAAAAATCCCACTTTAAATGAACATATATCCATATATTTTTCCTGGTTGCCAAGGCACTTGGCAATCACGGAATGACAGCCGGAGATCCTACCTGCGTCAAGATCTTCCCCTGAGACAGTCGATCTGAGATTCAAGCAACCGAAAGGAAAACACACACACACACACACACACACACACACGTGTTGGACTTCAACAGAGCAAAAAAAAAAAAAAAAGCAATTTTACATTTAAAAGGTTCATGCAGTCCACTATGTCATCTGTCTTTTCCTAACAGAGAAGCAATGTTGGAAATTCAACCTAAGAACCCTCTTTCGATGTGGGCCTAGGCTAGAAAGTGCTCAATTATTGCATTCTGTGAATTAATTGAGGAATGAATAATTGGGACTGTAATTGTGAATTTCAAGTGTGCTAGACCCAGTGCACATAATATCTGTGACTAAGGACTCTACATTCCTTGAAGGTATAGACTATATTCTACATCACTCAATGATACACGTTGAAAATTAGATTTGAATCTATAAATCTTTGTTGCCTTTGAATCCCCAATACTTATCATGAGACTTTTTGGGTACACAGTAGGTGCTTAGTATATGCTGATGAATCGTCTGGGTCTTTTTTTTATTATTTTTATTTTTGAGACAAGAGTCTTGCTCTGTTGCCCAGGCTAGAGTGCTGTGGCGTCAGCCTCGCTCACAGCAACCTCCAACTCCTGGCCTCAAGCGATCCTCCTGCCTCAGCCTCCCGAGTAGCTGGGACTACAGGCATGCACCACCATGCACGGCTCATTTTTTCTATATATTTTTAGTTGGCCAATTAATTTCTGTCTATTTTTAGTAGAGACGGGGTCTCGCTCTTGCTCAGGCTGGTTTCGAACTCCTGACGCTGAACGATCCTCGAGCCTCGGCCTCCCAGGTGTGCTAGGATTTCCGGCGTGAGCCACCACGCCCGGCCTCATCCAGTTCTTTTAATGCCCCAGGATCATAATCAGCAGGGCTTAAATTTAAAAAGCGAATAAATAAAATGCATGAGCTGAGCAGAACAGTCTAAAGAAATGAGCTTCAAATGGATTCTGTCGATTCGATTGACAAATCCAAACAGAATAATTTCTTTATCATCTTCATGTGATTGCACCCTTGTCGGTTCGTTCCCTGGCTGCTCAGAATCCGGGCGGTGTGCGGATTTTGCTCACGTCCCCAGAGTCCTCCCACACACACCTGTCCGGGGGTGGGGGGTGGGGAAGGGGGGACTCAGGAAAAGGAACAGGAGTCCTGGCCGCGTGCTCGCGCCTGTCTTGGAATTTCTGGCTAATGCCCCGAAGTAGGTCAGAGTTGACCATCTGGCAGGTGGAGTTGGGGACAATGACTGAGCCCTTCTGGTACAAAGGTGTTGTCAGCGCAGAGTCCTAAATCAAGGCTTTATCTCATCCTGCCACGGGGCGAACCCTCACTTCCTGCAGGAAGTGGGGCAGGAATGAGGCCCAGCTCAGCAGAGGCAGCTGCAACTTTCATCTGCTCTTTGGCGGCTGGCCACCTTCTCTTTGGCGTCGACACCATTTCCTAGGGAAAGGTTATTTTCCATCCTGGGCAAGGGAAGCAGGCGTCCTGACCCACTAGCAGCCCGGGAGGGAGGGCAGAGTCCAATCTCCCCGATGCTCGCACGGTCCCCGGAAACTCAGCAGGGAGCCCGGAAGGTTCTGGAAAGGGCACAGCAGCGCCTTAGAAAAGATCATCTCAAAAATGCCTCTACCTTCTGCTTCCTGGTCTTGCCCTGCCTGGACCGTGGTCTCAAAAGTCAGCGTTTTTGCAATCATTCGGTTCATTGCACGGGAAATAAAATAGAGGCTTTGCAATCCTTCCGTTCATTGCACAGGAAATATAAAATACAATCGTGCTTTCAGAAAAGCATACTGCAAAGCATTGGCTGCTAAGTGGAAACTGAGAAGAAAACGTGTGAGTACGTCTGTGTCGCCCCAGTTGAGGATTTGGAGAACTGCTGAATTGAACAGGTTTCTACACTGCAGGACTTGTCAGGGCCTTCAAAATGGTGGTCTGGCTTTAAGAATCTCCACACGGGGAAGGAGTCAGTCGGTGAGGCTTTGCACACATAACTGGCTTGCCGCGGGTCATCCTGTGGAACTAGTGATCCACAAACACGCTCTGGGAAAAGCTGTGTTAGAGTCTGACCCCTTAGTAACAATCCCCTCAGTTATGGGCGCAGCAACTTGGCAATAATTAGCACGAATCGTCCTTATATTGACTGTTGGGGCTGAGAGAAGAAAGAAGACCTTCTTTAGGCTTGATTTGTGTCTTTGTGCATTTTCCAGGGAACAACTTTATTTTTCTAACAATCTGTAAAACCCAGTAAGATAAGAGTTTAAATTTTGAAAAATAAACATGACCTTCCCGTTAATTTTAGGCAGGAACACGCGCCTCTTCAGTTACGAGGCTTTTGCAAACTAATGCTAAACTCTGGTTTTATTCTTTTCATTTTTTTAATTCATACCCCTATGGGCTTCATTTCTTTCTTTCTTTTTTTTTTTTTTTGAGACAGAATTTCCCTCTGTCGCCCAGGCTAGAGTGAGTACCCCGGCGTCAGCCTCGCTCACAGCAACCTCAGACTCTTGGGCTCGAGCGATCCTCCTGCCCCAGCCTCCCGAGTAGCTGGGACTACAGGCACGCGCCACCATGCCCGGCTAATTTTTTCTATATATTTTTAGTTGGCCAATTAATTTCTTTCTATTTATAGTAGAGACGGGGTCTCACTCTTGCTCAGGCTGGTTTCGAACTCCTGATCTCGAGCGATCCTCCCGCCTCGGCCTCCCAGAGTGCTGGGGTGACAGGCGTGAGCCACCGCGCCCGGCCTGGGCTTCACTTCTACCAAAGGACACCGCCACGATCCCTTTATCTTCTTTTCTTTAATCAGTCAGAGGTGCTTCTATTACCCTCCAACCCTGCGATCTGACTCTCTGGTTCTCTTCTGGTCTCAGTAGAGTTTAGAAAACAAAAGCTAAGTGCTAAAAAACTAGTGCCCTTTTCTGAGTGAGGAATGCAGAATAGCATATTTGGCATGCCTACGACATCAAACGGAGAAACTTTTACGTAGGTGTCATGAAATTATTATTATTATTTTTAAATTTTATTTACATTTTTCCTTCTTATTTTTTTTTTCTCTTTGCTTCAAAGACACTTTAGTCCAACTTAAGTGAAATTATTTTTAAAAACTATGGAATCAGAAAGGCCCGGGTGTGAATGCCACCTGTTAAACTAAGGGACCCTGGATGAGTCGCTCGACAGCACAGAGCCTCAGTTTCCCCATCTGCGAAATGGGGGGAAACAGAACACATTCCACAGGGCTATCTGGGGGGCTCCAGTACGGCAAAGCACATACGGCAGGCACTCAAGAAAACGATGGTTTCTCGTTATTCCTCTAAACTGTGGTGATCCTTAGGTGTTCCTCTCTCCAAGCAAGTCAGGGGAGGCGCCGCAGGGTGCAGAAATCCCGGGCTTCGATGTCGGAGCCCTTGGTCACACACGGCACTCGCACCCACAGCTGCCCTTCCCACTCCCGCGGCAGGCATCACTAATCGATCGCAGCACTGCTCTCTTCTCTGGGATCCTCAGGAGAGAGGGCCTTATAAATCCGCACTCCAGGCAGCCAAAGCCACTTGATGGGACTTGACGCGGTCATGAGGAACCTTCGAGACGCTCGAGCATCCATCGGCTGCTTCCGAACGGTGAGTTGACACAGCCCCATGCCACCCCACGCTGAGCATTTCTCCTCTCAGAAGGAGACTAAAACGACAACTCACCTTTCAACCAACAACTTTCCCTGCATTTCGCTGCCAAGACGACTCTACAAGACAAGCCCCAGCCGACTTAGTGTCTGAACAGGACACAGTCAACCTTACAGGCAAATGGGAAAGCTTTCGAATCCTCCATGCACCCAATATTTCCTGCCCCGGATACCACATGTTTCTTTATTTTATTTTATTGCTTTTTTGAATCAGAGTCTCACTCTGTCACCCGGGCTAGAGTGAGTGCCATGGTGTCAGCCTCGCTCACAGCAACCTCAAACTCCTGGGCTCGAGCGATCCTCCTGCCTCGGCCTCCCCAGTAGCTGGGACTACAGGCATGCGCCACCATGTCCCGCTAATTTTTTCTCTATATATATTAGTTGGCCAATTAATTTCTTTCTATTTTTAGTAGAGACGGGGTCTTGCTCTTGCTCAGGCTGGTTTCTTTTGGTTTTTTTGTTTTGTTTTGTTTTGTTTTTTTGAGACACAGTCTCACTTTGTTGCCCAGGCTACAGTGAGTGCCATGGCGTCAGCCTCGCTCATAGCAACCTCCAAACCCTTGGGCTCGAGCGATCCTCCTGCCTCAGCCTCCCTCCCAAGCAGCTGGGACTACAGGCATGCGAAACCATGCCTGGCTAATTTTTTCTCTATATATTTTTAGTTGGCCAGTTAATTTCTTTCTATGTCTAGTAGAGACAGGGTCTCGCTCTTGCTCAGGCTGGTTTCGAACTCCTGACCTTGAGCGATCCTCCCGCCTCAGCCTCCCAGAGTGCTAGGATGACAGGTGCGAGCCACCGTGCCCGGCCTACCATATGTTTCTTAGACATAGAATTGTTTGAGTATCGAGACACCTGCATGTAGATTTTCCTCTTGCTCCTCCCACGATGCTGCCTTAGTGCATTGAGACTTTTACGCGCATAGGAGTTCTGTGCGGGGCAGCGCACATTCTAGATGGATACAGAACAGGATCGGTACTTCAAGGGACGAGGCTCTCCCCTTTTCTTTTGACTTCCAACCCAAATTTTTGCATACGAGGTGACTCGGTCAGGGTGCTAATACCTCGCTAGTGAGTTGTGAGGATCAAACGAGAATTTTTATTTTTGGCTAGTGCCCTGCTCTACCAGCTATTTTTAATTTTCGGGCGAACAAGGAGTCCGCATGCATATGGGACGGATGATCAGCTCAGCTCCGGAGGGATGGGGAATTGGCTAACACTTATTTCGCTGAAACGCAAGAAAAGGGAACCGGAGACCAGGATCCCCCCCGCCCCCGTCCCCTTCTCACACGCAGGGGGTCGCACGAGACCCTCTCGGCCCAGCGGTAAAGACCCCAGGGAAAGCAGCGGTCCCCACCTCAAGTCACAGTCTGGGCCGCAGGGCTCCGTGACGGGCGCTGGCTGGGGCAGCCGGTCGCATCTCTGATCGGACACGGTAAGCTGGTCGGACTCCCTGGTGCAAACTGGTTTTCGTCTCCGTTCCCCTAAGCAGGGAGGAAGAAAAAAAAAAAATTACTCAGGGAAATTAATCCGTTCCAGAAACTATTTCCACCAGGTGTTGGCAAATATTTTCTCTGCAGGGCCGGACTTTTGGGGCCGTATGATCTCTGTCGCCTTACTCGTTACTCGATCTTGCCATGACAAGGCACAAGCAGCTGCTCGTCGATGACACCTAAACCAATGAGCACGGCTGTGTGCCAATAAAACTTTATTTATAAAAGCGGGCAGCAGGCTGCACTTGGCCCCCTGGCTGGAGTTTGCCAACCCCTAATTTAGATACAAGGAAGACAAGATAAATAATATAGGGTACGACTTCTAAAACCATGTTCTTGGAGAATAAAGGTGGTAGAGTTGATTTTTCTTGGTTTTACACACATGGACAAATCCCTTAAATGGGGGTCCTCAAACTACAGCCCGCGGGCCACATGCGGGCCACCTGGCACATTTATCTGGCCCGCCACCGGGTGTTTTTGCCACCGCTGCCTGTCCTGCTTAGCAGCCGACTCGTCCCGGGCCCGCAGTGCGCACTCTCCAACGGTCTGAGGGACAGTGACCTGGTCCCTCTTGTTTACAAAGTTTGAGGACCCCCCTGCCCTTAAAAAATTCAACTTGCCAGCCCCCCAAAAACGACCAGATAGAGTCAGAGAAAGCTGATTATAGAACACATGCAGATTTGGCTGTTCTTTTTTTAAAAAAAAAAAGAAAGAGATTTTTAAAACTCTTTTGGGATCCCCTCCCCCCCAAAAAAAACCGTCCAACCCAGAGCGGGTACCTTGGCAGGGCCTGCTGCAAGCTTGCCAGGGCCCCTGGCTGTTCCAGAAAAACTGCTGAGGTCTGTCTTCGATGGGAATGTTGAAGGAATAGCGCACGTCGGGGTTGTACAACTTCCCCACCGACAGCACCTGGAGGGGACGGAGGGGACAGAGAGGAGGTTCGCGGGCCGGTGACGGGCCCCGCGGGGAGGAAGGACGGCGCGTGGCGGGCCCGGTCACGGCCAGGGCCTCACCTGCAGCAGGAGCTCCTGCTCGATCCGGTCCGTCGAGTTGATTCTCTCCACCACGTTGTCCGAGCCGCTGTACTCGATCACGGCGTTGCCCACGCGGATTTCCCTCTTGGACATGGTGACCACGAAGTCTCCGTTGAGCAGGAATTCGCCCTTACTGCTGGATAAAGCTGGTGGGGGGAGAGAATCCGTGAATCCGCTGCCCACGGCTACCTGTCTGAGACAGGGGGTGACGCCTTCGTGGGCAGAGCCCCGGCGCAGAGCACGTGGACTCGGGACCAGTGTGAGGGGCCGAGACACTGCACACCTGCAAGGCCCGCACCCCCAGTGAAGCCGGAACCAACATCCGGCTTCTGGAAACCGTTGCTTGCTTGCTTGTTTGCACCAACTTTGCATTGTTCGGACCCCTGTATAGTGGGGCCACCAGCCAGCCAACCATGTTAAAGGTCAGTGCATGATCCACGCGTGATCAGCCAATGCACAGCGTGTGCACCGTGGGGATAAAAGGCCCGCTGCGACCCCGGTCGGGGTCCTTGCCTGCGAGAGTGGCCACTGCGTTGGCGCTCTGGGGCTTGGACCCTGGCTAGCCAGAAAAGAAACCTCCTCTTGTGCAATTACACCCTCGATGTCTCTGCTTTTCTGTCCGGTGGGGCTGTGGAAGGTCGGTCCCTAACACCAGGCGGGCTCGGATCCTGAACCTGCCACTCGGCAGCGTTTAGGGACCACTGTCCCTCTGTCAGTCCCCATTCATCTCTAAAACGGAGACAAAACCCCCCTGTATATCTACGGCATCTGGGAAAAACAAGACATGATAAAGGGGCTCCCATTATACAACACCCAGAGTTACAGGACTGTATTCATAGAAAAGGAAGCACAAGTGTGACGATTGGAAAATGTGTCCCGGTAAAGTGAACACTCATATAAACTTTGGCTCCTACACAAATCTCTCCATACATATTTCAGAATCGGTCGAGCCTATCAAATCTTCGTTCCGGCAGACACCGAAATCTGGGAAATGCTTGGTTGGCAGGATGCTCAAATGTCGCCCTTTCCGAGAGGCTCACCGCGGTAGCCAGCCTCAAATACGGTCCCCGAAGATCTCTGCTCCCTGGCATTCACGCTCTGGGTCATCCTCTCCCAAAATCGACAGGAATTTCTGTGTAATTACTTGGATTGATTAATGCAGAAATGACAGAGTGCAGCTTCTGAGTGAGGCAGGGTCAAAGGCACGGCGGCTCCGCCTGGCTCTTCCCTGGGGTTTCTGGCTCTGGGAGAAGCCGGCTGCCACGCCGTAAGGTCACTCGAGAAGCCCAGGCAGGGGCCTCCTGCAAACATCGGTGAAAAGCTAGAGACTTCTGCCAAAGGCTCCGGATTGTCCAGGCTGTGGATCCTCCGGCCCCAGTCCAGCCCTCGGATAACACCACGGCCCTGCCTGCCATCCCGACTATGATAACCGCGTGAGAAACTTTAAGCCACCAATGCCCAGCTACGCCGCTGCTGGTTTCCTGACATAAGACTTTGAGAGACGGTATGTATTTGTTGTTCCAAGCCACTACGTCTTGAGATAGCTCGATACTCGGTAAAAGATTAATACACACCTGCCCAGGCCATTCTTTTTATTTTTTATCTTTTTTATTTTATATTTTATTTTATTTTATTATTTTAAATTTATTTATTTTCTTTTTTTGAGACAGAGTCTCGCTCTGTTGCCCAGGCTAGAGTGAGTGCCGTGGCGTCAGCCTCGCTCACAGCAGCCTCCATCTCCTGGGCTCAAGCGATCCTCCTGCCTCAGCCTCCCGAGTGGCTGGGACTACAGGCATGCGCCACCACGCCCGGCTCATTTTTTCTACACATATTTTTAGTTGGCCAATTAACTTCTTTCTATTTTTAGTGGAGACGGGGTCTCGCTCTTGCTCAGGCTGGTCTCGAACTCCTGACCTCCAGCGATCCTCCTGCCTCGGCCTCCCAGAGTGCTAGGATGACAGGCGTGAGCCACCATGTCCAGCTAATTTTTTCTCTATATATATTTTAGTTGGCCAATTAATTTCTTTCTATTTTTAGTAGAGACGGGGTCTCACTCTTGCTCAGGCTGGTCTCGAACTCCTGACCTCGAGCGATCCTCCTGCCTCGGCCTCCCAGAGTGCCAGGATCACAGGCGTGAGCCACGGCGCCCGGCCCATATTTTTTTATTTTTTATTTTTTTTTAGGACACCAATGAGCATTTAGAACAAATAATTCCACTCTTTTTAAAACTACAACCTCCTCCCACTCCCAGCACCGATCTCATATTGCTTATTCCTTTTCCCACCCTAATTTTTCTCTGTGCCACTTTTTGATTTATGCTCTATCTCTGTCCAAAGAAGAATTTAAGCTGCAGGAGGGCAAGCAGGGCGGACTGTTCTACTCACTGCTATACCACAGCTTCTGAAAAAGCACATGCCGGGTGCTCTCCACATCTTGTGAAAGATAAAAAAAAAAAAAAAAAAAAAGAAATCAGTGGCACTGAAAAAGTGACGCTGAAGAATTTTTTTGAATCAAGTGACAACATGATGTCCAAATGAGGACCTGACAAAGTTAGACCAGTGATGGCATCTAAAGTAGCCGAACTCATAGCAGGAGGGAGGGAGAATGGGGAGGTGCTGGTCAAAGGCTACAAAGTTTCAATTATGCAAGATGCATGCATTCTGACATAAGACAGTGCAACTAGTTCACCACACTGTGCTACATACTTGAAATTTACTTAAGGTACTTAATTAAGTACTTCCGGGTACTTACTTAAGGTCTTAAGTGTTCCCGCCAAACACACGACATACATACGTTAAAAAAAAAAAAAGAATGGAGGGAAGGAAGGAGCGAAGAATGAATGAAAGAATGAAGAAACAAAAAAAAAACAAAAGAAAATGGTAATTATGTGGGGTGACAGAGACCTTAATTAGCTTGGTTTTGGTGATTATTTTACAACGGCTAGCAATATCAAATACCAAGTTGAGCCCCTTAAATACATACTATTTTTATTTGGCAACTGTACTTCAATAAAGCTAAGAGAAAAAACACACAAAGAAAAGGAAAGGAAATTGATAAGGAGGATCAGATAATAGCTGCTTTGGAAAGAATAATTTATTTATCAAGGGACCAAGAGAGATTCTTGCTAAAGTTAATGAATCCTCTGAAAGTTGTTTAAAAATTGACTCCCTTTCAGATTTTACTGGAGTAATCCAAACTTTAAGTCAAGAATGTACTACTCTGTGGTCGGGTGCGGTGGCTCGCGCCTGTCATCCTGGCACTCTGGGAGGCCGAGGCGGGAGGATTGCTCAAGGTCAGGAGTTCGAGACCAGCCTGAGCAAGAGCAAGACCCCCGTCTCTACTATAAATAGAAAGAAATTAACTGGCCAACTAAAAATACATAGAAAAAATTAGCCGGGCATGGTGGCGCATGCCTGTAGTCCTTTTGACCTTTGCTTTGGTACCTTGTGAAATAAATCATTTCCTGAGAACAATAGTCTGCAGGCTCAACCTCCCACTAATGGGATTGGGGAGCTAATTTCCTGGGTTGGTCCCTCCCATTGCACCCATGACAGCTGGGTGGCTTCCAAGTCCCCTTCTCCTGGAAATTGCTCCCTCACCAAAACATGCAGGAAAGTATGGCTTGACTGATGTTTAAAAAAAAACACGAGGGATGAGGTTGAAGATTGCTCAGCAACGGAACAGCTGCGACCAGACTCCCGCAAAACACGGCATGGGTTGTAGAACCTTCTCGGGCATTGGCTGCACCTTCCTTGAAGCCAACAGTCAACATTCACATACTCTAGGCCGGGCGCGGTGGCTCACGCCTGTCATCCTAGCACCCTTGGAGGCCGAGGCGGGAGGATCGCTCGAGGTCAGGAGTTGGAGACCAGCCTGAGCAAGAGCGAGACCCTGTCTCTACTAAAAATAGAAAGAAATTAATTGGACAACTAAAAATATATAGAGAAAAAATGAGTGGGGCATGGTGGCGCAAGCCTGTAGTCCCAGCTACTTGGGAGGCTGAGGAAGGAGGATGGCTTGAGGCCAGGAGTCTGAGGTTGCTGTGAGCGAGGCTGATGCCACGGCACTCACTCTAGCCCGGGAGGATAGAGGGAGACTCTGTCTCAAAAAATAAAAAAATAGGCTGGGTGCCATGGCTCATGCCTGTAATCCTAGCACTCCGGGAGGCCGAGGCAGGAGGATTGCTTGAGGTCAGGAGTTCGAAACCAGCCTGAGCAAGAGCGAGACCCCGTCTCTATTATAAATAGAAAGAAATGAATTGGCCAACTAAAAATATATAGAAAAAATTAGCTGGGCATGGAGGTGCATGCCTGTAGTCCCAGCTACTGGGGAGGCTGAGGCAGGAGGATCGCTTGAGCCCAGGAGTTGGAGGTTGCTGTGAGCGAGGCTGACGCCACGGCACTCTAGCCTGGGCAACAGAGCGAGACTCTGTCTCAAAAAAAAAAAAAATAGATAAATAAATAAATAAAATAAAATAAAAATAAAAATAAAAATAAAAATAAAAATAAAAATAAAAAAGCCCACGAGGGATGGGGATGAAGATGGCTTAGCAACGGAACAGCTGGGACCGGACTCCGGCAAGACGCGGCGCGGGCTGTGGAACCTTCTAGCCCATTGGCTGCACCTTCCTGGGGGCCAAGAGCAAGCACTGACACACTCCAGACGTGACGACAACATCGAATTCTTCCTAGCTTGAGAAGTAGCCCCCGGGAGGTTCCAAGGCTCTGAGGCTGTGACTTTGGCACCCGGTGGCCCGTGACTTGGTGTCTACGCGTGCACGCTTTGCATTCGCGTCCAGAAACGCTTTCCAAAGCCAACAGGTGGCGTCCCCAGGATGCCCCACTAACGAGCCACCACTGGCTCGGACCGCCTGTCCCCGACGCCGGATCTTCTTTAATTTCGTCTCCATTCTCTCCAAGGAGATCAAGAAACCTCCAGGGAAGAAATAAAAAGTTATCGGGAGGCCCCGCCGAATTCAGACGCCCCAGGCGGGCTGGTTCAGTGGAACCGAACTGAGGCCACTGTTCGGAGGGAGGTTGTTTTTCCAAGAAGGAGAAGAAGGGAGGAGAGAGGAGAAGAGAGGAGCAACTCGCTGTGGCGTTCGGCTCTCTGGAAATCAACTTTTATAAAGGAGCCTGCGTGCAATGTGGCTTGATTTAATTACAAGTAGTAAGAATACAGCAGCCACGTGCTCAAATTTATGACCAAGCATATGAAAAAAAAAAAATAAATAAAATAAAGATTTTACATGTTGGTGGTAGGAGAAATGCTGATTTCCCCCAAAATAATTTGAAAACAGCCGCCATGAAGTTTGTTAATTCTCTTATAAAGTCAACACTCCTTTGCATATTTGGGGTGGCGGAAAGCCAGTGCAAGCATTGAGCAATTAATTCCGAGTAAGATATTATGCCCTGGCCGGGCGCGGTGGCTCACGCCTGTCATCCCAGCACTCTGGGAGGCCCAGGCGGGAGGATCGCTCAAGGTCAGGAGTTCGAGACCAGCCTGAGCAAGAGCAAGACCCCGTCTCTACTAAAAATAGAAAGAAATTAATTGGCCAACTAAAATGATATAGAAAAAAAATAAGTAAGCCAGGCATGGTGGCGCATGCCTGTAGTCCCAGCTACTACTCGGGAGGCTGAGGCAGGAGGATCGCTTGAGCCCAGGAGTTGGAGGTTGCTGTGAGCGAGGCTGACGCCACGGCACTCACTCTAGCCCGGGTGACAGAGTGAGTCTCTGTCTCAAAAAAAAAAAAAAAAAAAAAATCAAGTTAAGTAATGCCTCTAATAAAATACTTGCAAGCCAGTTCACCCACAGGACATATTATTTAAAAGACCCAATAGGAGCAATAATTTTACGCTAAACTTAGAGGGTAAGCGCTTTCAGAATTTCACTCGAGGCCGTTCTATTTTGCCAGATGGAGACTAAATCCCCTGGTATCCAACAGTGCAACGACAGAACCCTTAAATGAATAACTCTGATGGCGTGTGCACCAGGGAGAAATAACGAATTTGCAAGATCGACTTCTTTTGCGACAACCCGTGAGCGACACTGGGCAGTTCTCCTCCTGGCTCTCTGCAGCGGAAGGAAGCCCCTTAAGCCAGCCGCCGCAGAGAACCAGATTCCGGGCGACGGCAGGGGACAGACGGCGGGTCTCACCTAGGTAGTTGTCGTCTTCCGACTTCCCTGAGAAGCTGTGCTGCCGGACATCTATGTTGGTGGCGCCGGCTGGAATCCGGACCACGGTGTTGTAACCTGCAGAGAATGTACCAGAAACTCAGGATTCCAGGGGGATGCGTGCAAGTATGCAATACAAGGTGGGCAGGCAAAGAACATAAATAGAATTATTCTCATATAATTCTTCCCGGTGCCTTATGGTCAGACAGATAACGCACCATAACGGGACCGGTTATAGGCATGACCCTTTGCACGCGATGTCGCGTGCGCATGATGTCAAGTGGGTAATGAGAAAAAAAAAAAAAAAGCAATCTAGTGCAAAGGGTTAAGCATATAACACGTGCTTCCCAATTTGCAGACTTTGGCCAATTCTTTGGACATTGGACATTTCAGAGTTGTCAGGAGCACATGCTTACCGTAATGTACCGTATTGAACGTTCCCGCCACCGTTTTGCACGAGGAATTATCGCCGCCACAAACCCCGCATTTATCTCTCCGGGCCTTTGAGTTCAAAACGTGATCGCATCCGGCTTGCTTTTAGAAAGAAAACATTTGAAATAAATGGTAAGCATCACAGCGATTTTAAAACGGCAACTCATGCGTCTCTTTGAATGGCGTGCATTCAAATGACAACAAAAGAGAAGTCCCCCCTTTGACCTTGCAAGGATTGTGACCTCAAAGTGCACAAGGCCTTGCGGTTTAAAATGTGGTCCTGGTGAGGGCCGGGCGAGGTGGCTCACGCCTGTCATCCCAGCACTCTGGGAGGCCGAGGAGGGAGGATCGCTCGAGGTCAGGAGTTCGAGACCAGCCTGAGCAAGAGTGAGACCCCATCTCTACTATAAATAGAAAGAAATTATCTGGACAACTAAAAATATACAGAAAAAATTAGCCGGCGCATGCCTGTAGTCCCAGCTACTCGGGAGGCTGAGGCAGGAGGATAGCTTGAGCCCAGGAGTTGGAGGTTGCTGCGAGCGAGGCTGACTCTAGCCTGGGCAACAAAGTGAGACTCTGTCTCAATCAATCAATTAATCAATCGATCAATAAATAAGATAAAACAAAATAAAATAGGGTAAAATAAAAGAAGATAAAATAAAATAAAAGATAAAATAAGATAAGATAAGATAAGATAAAATAAAATAAAATAAAATAAAACAAAACAAAATAAAATTTGGTCCTCAGACCAGCAGCCCTGGGCATGCTTGATGCTATTCGGGATGCAGAACCTCGGGCCCACCCAGGTCTCCCGAGTTTGCGTTTTAACAGAATTCTCCAGCTGCTTCATCTACAGATGAAACTTAGAGAAGCACTAGCCTATACATAAGCAGAATCAACAACAACAACAAAAAGCACCCCTCGCAACTGAGAACAAGGCGGCGAGGTAAGGACTGTCACTAAGGACTCACGCCTCGTCTTGAGAGAGCAGCCGCTGCCCACGGCAGAAACAGGACCCCGAGTTGACATCCTCCAATTTTTCAAGGGAAGCTGGGAAACCTGATTTCATGTGGAATCCCCTAGGTTTACAGATAGGCTGTGAATGCAAGACAAAGCAGGGTGCGAGCTGCCAGTTGAGGCTTCAGACCCAGCACGTGGACTCCGGAATTTCCTCGCTGAATATGAACACGGGGCAGCAGGACAGACTGAGCTCCAGACGGACACCAGCCAGGAGCAGAGGAACAAAGTGCACGTTCCCGTCCATTCTGTTCTTGCGTGAACTCATCTTTGAGGACAAACTCATCTGGCTGCCATGGAATGGACCGACAAGGAAATCCACACTACCGTGTTGCCCCCAAAATAAGCCCTACCCAAAAAATAAGCCCTAGCAGGACGTCTAAGCATGTGCCCAACAGAAGCCCTACCCCGAAAATAAGCCCTGGTGGTGGGCGTGGCTATGAAAATAAGCCCTAGTGGTGGGCGTGGCTATGAAAATAAGCCCTGGTGACGGGCGTGGCTGCGCAGCGCATCTGCACAACCCATGCATGTCGTTGCGGAGCGGGAAAGAACACGAGCAGCCCTTCTCATCTGCCCCGTGACAGCTCTATGGCTCCACAGGAGAGATGGGGCCAGTGGTTCTAAAGGAAACAGAGTCACAAGACATTCAGGATGGAATTGGGGATTTGGAGAGTGATGATGATGTTCCAGAAGAAGATGACTTCACTCTATTTGAATCAATGTAGATGGTTGTACCGTACTTAAAAACAATAACACATCTCCTGAAAATAAGCCCTAGGGTGTCTTCTGGAGGAAAAATAAATATGAGATCCTGTCTTATTTTGGGGGAAACACGGTATATTTATGAGTAGGAAGAAGGTGAAGCTTTTAGGGGCTCTTTCCATCAAACCCTACCAATTCAGGAACTCCAACTTGTCTTTAAACCATTTGCAAAAAAAAAAAAATGAATACATCATCTCAGAGCCGGGCTGGGTAAAGAATAATTTTTTTTTTTTTGAGACAGAATCTCACTCTGCTGCCTGGGCTAGAGTGCCATGGTGTCAACCTCACTCACAGCAACCTCCAACTCCTGGGCTCAAGCGATCCTCCTGCCTCAGCCTCCCGAGTAGCTGGAACTACAGGCATGCGCCACCATGCCTGGCTAATTTTTTCTATATATTTTTAGTTGTCCAATTAATTTCTTTCTATATTTAGTAGAGACGGGGTCTTGCTCTTGCTCAGGCTGGTTTTGAACTCCTGACCTGGAGCAATCCTCCCGCCTCGGCCTCCCAGAGTGCTAGGATTACAGGCGTGAGCCACCCCGCCCGGCCCAGGAATTGGTTTTGATTGGCAAGACCAGTGGAATGGCATCGAGCCCTTGAGAAACCACTGCTCTGCTGCCTTGCCCTTTGCCAGAACTTTCTCGAATTCCCTCTCAGGAATAATCATTGGGCACGTCACAGGTAGAAGCAGCCGGGGCTAGAATCACAAAGAGGAGTCTGAGGCCAGCTATTCCTTATGACATCTTCCCGGAGCACAGAGATTCGGCTAGAAAACCTGCTGTCAGGAGGCATCTGCCTAAGCGCCGAGTTCCAAGTGAAGGAGAGTGTGTGTGCGTTGTCATAACAAATCTTTAAGGGAAGGTTTTGTGCAGACCCACCGCCCTCCCTGCAGAGGCTGAAAATATCAAGAAAAATCCAGGGCAGCGGTTCCCAAACGTTGGCATAGTACACGTCAGAGTAAGGCCATACTGATGCTGATGCTAGCCCAGGGAACACACTTTGAGAATCACTGCCCTGCAGCCAGTGCACAGATACCGTCTTTCCCCGAAATGTAAGACAGGGCCTCATATTTATTTTTCCTCCAGAAGACACCCAGGGCTTATCTTCAGGGGATGTGTTATTTTTTTCAAGCACGGTACAACCATCTACATTGATTCAAATAGAGTGAAGTCGTCTTCTTCTGGAACATCATCCTCACTCTCCAAACCCCGAATTCCATCCTGAATGTCTTGCGACTCTATTTCCTTTAGAACCACTGGCCCCGATCTCTCCTGTGGAGCACTAGAGCTGTCACGGGGCAGATGAGAAGGGCTGCTCGTGTTCTTTCCCGCTCCACGACGACATGCATGGGTTGTGCAGATGCGCCGCGTAGCCACGCCCATCACTAGGGCTTATTTTCATAGCCACGCCCAGCACTAGGGCTTATTTTCATAGCCACGCCCATCACTAGGGCTTATTTTCATAGCCACGCCCAACACCAGGGCTTATTTTCATAGCCACGCCCATCACTAGGGCTTATTTTCATAGCCACGCCCATCACTAGGGCTTATTTTCATAGCCACGCCCATCACTAGGGCTTATTTTCATAGCCACGCCCATCACTAGGGCTTATTTTCATAGCCACGCCCAGCACTAGGGCTTATTTTTGGGGTAGGGCTTCTATTGAGCACATGCTCTGACATCCTGCTGGGGCTTATTTTATGGGGAGGGCTTATTTTCAGGGAAACGTGGTAGTACAGATTTCCTTGTCAGTCCATTCATGGCAGCCTTTTGTGCAAAGCTTAGACATGCTGCTAGGGCTTATTTTATGGAGAGGTCCTATTTTCGGGGAAATACGGTATCGGCGATTGCCATTCTATCAAGAAAGCCAGGAATCCCGGCCTGGCGAGGGGACAACACAGCGAAGAAAACCCCTCTGGGACTTACCCGGCAGAGCCCCTGGACACAGATATCGTTGGTGTCCTGGCCGCAGGGGGTCCCGTCCACCACTCTGTCCCGGAGCTGGTAGTAGGCCGTGCTGCCCGCCACCCTGCAGAACAGCTTGCAGCGGTCCTTCATCAGAACTAGAGAGGGGAGACAGGACGGGGTGTGACCTCCACGCCTGGGCCTGGGACCAAGCAGGCGCACGCTGTAGACGCCAGGGTTCCCCAAACTTTGTAAACAGGGGGCCAGTCCACTGTCCCTCAGACCGTTGGAGAGTGCGCACTGTGGGCCCGGGACGAGTCGGCTGCTAAGCAGGACAGGCAGCGGCGGCAAAGACACCGGGTGGCGGGCCGGATACATGTGCTTGGCGTCCTGCATGTGGCCCGCGGGCTGTAATTTGAGGCTGCCCGCCCTCGGGGGACTTACTTCCGCTGTACTTGGGGACCCAGCGCACGCTGGGGAGCAGCCCGTTGATGTTGAAGTGCTTGCCGTCAAAGTGGGCACACTGCTCCTCCCGGAAATCCCGCTTCTGCTTGAGACACGGCTCCGTGTTGCAGGACTTGAACTTCATCCTGCGCCCCACGCAGTACTTCCCGCCGTTCTTTGGCCTGGGAGAACATAAATCGCACATACATGCACACACGTGCTGTGCTAGCATGACGGATTTTTCCGCACTCCCTGCCCTCACGCGTGAACTTCCTTCCTGTCGTCCAGGGGAGCGACTGGAGGTGGCAGATGACGGCGGGAAGGGGGAGAGGACTCTGAATTCTGGGTTTGCATTTGGCCTGCAATGCCTGCGTAGCCTCGCGTAAGTCACTCGAACCCGAGTTCAAGCCTCAGGCCCTACGCTTGTAAAATGGGATGCAGGTGTCTTGCAAGGTTATGTGTGTATGTACGTATCCGTGTATTTATTGATTGACTGACTGTAGAGACGGGGTCTCCCTATGTTGCCCAGGCTGGCCTCAAACTCCGGGCCTCAAGCGATCCTCCCGCCTCGGCCTCCCAAAGTGCTGGGATTATGGGCACGAGCCGCTGTGCCCGGCTGTAAGGCTGTTATGAGGATTAAAAAGCTCAAGTACGTAGCTTAAAGTATAAAATAAAAAGCCTGAATCACCCAGAGCATTATTTTGTTCTTTTTCTCCCAAACATTCCCAGTCCTTTCATTTTGAAAACGTAAAAAGGTCCCTGTGAGTGGCCACAATGATTGCGGTCCTCCTCTGTACTTTGAAATTCTGATGGAGGCCCATCATAAACTTGAGCCCTTCTACCTGCATTCCTTCTGGCCCTCCCCAACCCTCTCCCCCAACCACCACTGTTTTTGTTTGTTTTGTTGCACAGATGAAATGGAATAAAGGAATCTGCCCGCATTTTGTCTCTCAAGCCTGTGCCATTTGCCTTGCAAAGTGCCACGGTGCAAATTTCCCCTTGGCACGTGGCCCTGTGCATGCCTTTTCCAGATGTGATCCGGAAAGCAAATTAGGCAGCACATCTTCCACCGGTCGGCAGCTTGCCAGCTTCATCATGGAAACAGGAAAATCACAGAATTGTAGGAAGTTGGGAGGCTCACCCACCCAGGGCTGCAAAACGGCTTGGACTTCATAGCAGACCCCTGGGCACCCGTGAAACCGGAAGAGAAATATTCCCCTTCTTTCTTTAGAATGAATCTTTCAGAATAATCCCGACTATAAAAAGTTGTGTTTTTTTTTTTCTTTTTTCTCTGTTGCTGTGTTTTTTTCAAACAGAGGTTTTTGATGAGTAAGAAATACATCCACGCCCGTAACGCACAGAACGAGGGGGAGGAAGAATGTTGGAGTGGATTCTGGGCTCCATTCTTGCCCTGTCCTCACTACGTGGCCCTAAGGCTAAATTCTCAATCTCCCTGAGCCTCTACTTTCCCCTTCTCTAAAATGGGTGCACACAGTAGACGCTGGAATATGTTAGCTGCTACGTTATTACACGACAGCATTACCCAGTCTGATCTGATCTAATTCAGCAGCGAGTCTGAGCACCAACTCTGGGAATGGTGGGCAAGACTCAATGCTCTATTTTTTTTTGGAGACAGAGTCTCACTCTGCTGCCCGGGCTGGAGTGAGTGCCGTGGCGTCAGCCTCGCTCACAGCAACCTCCAACTCCTGGCCTCAAGCGATCCTCCTGCCTCAGCCTCCCGAGTAGCTGGGACTACAGGCATGCGCCACCATGCCCAGATAATTTTTTTCTATATATTTTTTAGCTGGCCAATTAATTTCTTTCTATTTTTATTAGAGGGTGGGGGGGTCTCGCTCTTGCTCAGGCTGGTCTCGAACTCCTGACCTCGAGCGATCCTCCCGCCTCGGCCTCCCAGGGTGCTAGGATGACAGGCATGAGCCACCGTGTCCTGCCAAGACTCTGCCCAGGGTCTCACGGTTCACGAAGGAGCAGAGTCGGGACTGGCACCCAAGTTCCCCAGGTGCTCGCTGCACACCTGGCCTGCCTGCCACATTCTCCAAGCGCTGTGTCCACCGTCTTTCTTTTTCTTCGGTCTCACTTACAGATGCAGACTTGGTTTCCTGGATGCCAAGCCCTTTTGTCAGCAGCGAAGCAGCCCAGTCTCTCATGCATAAAACATCAGAGACCACACATGAATAATAGATCAGGCCCGTACACCTGCTCAGGTGAGATTTGGTTTAAATGTGCTACCAGGAAGACACCCCCAGCCCCATTCACTTTTTCCTCGGGTTGAAATTATTTTTTGCAGAATCCTTTTAGATGTCCCGACTGACTACAGATGGATTATTTATTTACTGCCTGAAAGTAACTCATATTTCTTTCCCTTTGAAAATAAGATTTCTAACGTTGATTTTCTTTTGGCTCTCTTATATGACAAGCCTTGGCTGATTCTCGAAATATCTCAAATGCAGTTGTTCTTTGGACTGCAACTACTTATTACTTGGAAATGGCTCGTTTCCACCTTTTTCTGCTTTTACCGCTATAACCTGGCAAATTGTGGTTTGTGATTTATTTTTTATAAAAAACATTTTTATAAACAGCACATAATAAAACACTATAGATGAGAAGCAATACTGCCGGGAGTTTTAAACGTAGACTCTAGAAACGGAAGGTTTGAATCCCAGCCCTGCCTCTCAATAATGGTACGATCTTAGGCAAACTGCTTAACCTCTCCGAGCCTCAGTTTCCCCATTTGTAAAAGGAAGATGATACGGATTATCTACCTCACAGGGCTGAAGTGAGGGTTAACTAGGTCAATACAGTCAAAGCATTTAAACAAGGCCAGGCACACAGTAAGCACTCAATAAATGTTTTGTTTATAAGGTTCGGCAAATTACAGACCCCTGGGCCAAATTTAACCACTGCCTGTTTTTGCACGGCTCATAAGGTAAGAATGATTTTTACATTTTAAAATAATTTTTAAAAAATTAAAAGAAGGGCCTGGAGCCATGGCTCATGCCTGTAATCACAGCACGCTGGGAGGCCAAGGCGAGAGGACTGCTTGAGGTCAGGAGTTCGAGACCAGCCTGAGCAAGAGCGAGACGCTGTCTCTACTAAAAAAAAAAATAGAAAGAAATTAGCTGGACAACTTAAAATATAAATAGAAAAAATTAGCCAGGTGTGGTGGCGCATCCCTGTAGTCCCAGCTACCTGGGAGGCTGAGGCAGGAGGATCGCTTGAGACCAGGGGTTTGAGGTTGCTGTGAGCGAGGCTGATGCCACGGCACTCACTCTAGCCTGGGCAACAGAGTAAGAAAGAAGAAAAAAAAAAGATTAAAAGAAGAAGGCTATTTCATGACACACGAGAACTATATAAAGTTCAAATTTCAGTGTCCATAAATAAAGTTTTATTGGAATGAAGCCACGCGCATAACCCATATTATCTATGTCTGTTTGTCCTTATATCAGCAAGACTGAGCAGCTGTGGCAGAAACCACATAACCTGCAAAGCCTAAAACATTTACTATCTGGCCCTTAGGGAAAAAGTTTGCTGATCCCTGGACTAGGCTCTCGTCATCGTACTACTTTCCAATTTTTGTCGCTGACTGTGCACGGGGTCTGTAGCAACATCCTTGTTTTACAGACAAGAGAACTGGGTTCAGAAACGCCAAGAAACCTGGCAGGGGTCAAGGGCAACCAAGCGACAGGCCAGCCCGGCTCTTCCAGGCTGTCTCTCTCTTGAGACAGGACTCTTCCCATATCAAAACTTGATCTGCAACTTTATTTGCTTTTATGTAAAGGCAGATTATAATTCCTTCCTTAATTATCTATACGACTTCAACAAATGTAAAAATCTGCCCCTTTGAACTGCAGGGTGTTTTTTTTTTCCTATCCTAGACACAACGTGATTCCTGCCTGATTTGCTAAAAATCTTTAGCCAACTGAATTTTACCTCTTAGCATGGAAAAATTTTATTTTGTAATGTAATAATTTAGCTAGATCGGAATATTTTTCCATGTAGGCAAATATTAAAAATTATAGGAGACTGCAGGTTTAGAAAAATAACATCAACCACATTTTCCAACTAGTAAGATCCTTTTAAAATATTGCGTGCCAAATAGGGATGGAAAGGATTTAAGGAAATTGCTAGATTAATTACTATCCTACAGAGCCAAGTTGGATCTTTGCTTCTAGGATATTTCCCAACCATGCTCGTTAATACATAGAAGGGAAATTGGCAGGATGCATGGCCAAAGCTATGAAGGAACTTTTGCAAAGATCAACATTATTTTTGTTTGTTTGTTTTTGAGACAGATTCTCACTCTGTCACCTGGGCTAGAGTGAGTGCCGTGGCATCAGCCTCGCTCACAGCAACCTCACACTCCTGGGCTCAAGCGATCCTCCTGCCTCAGCCTCCCAAGTAGCTGGGACTACAGGCATGCGCCACCATGCCCGGCTCATTTTTTTCTATATATTTTTAGTTGGTCAATTTATTTCTTTCTATTTCTAGTAGAGACGGGGTCTCGCTCTTGCTCAGGCTGGTCTCGAACTCCTGACCTTCAGCGATCCTCCCGCCTCGGCCTCCCAGAGTGCTGGGATTACAGGGGTGAGCCGCCGCGCCTGGCCAAAAGATCAACATTCTACCCTCAAGGAAAGCTCAACTTTGGTCTGCAAATGAGTCTGAACAGAAATCTCGACTTCTATGCTTATTTCTAATGCATTGGGGTAGGCAGTTTACAGTAGGCACAAGAAATTTCTAATGCTACAACCAACAGCCACAGAAGGTAGCGTGGTCCCTACACTTGGGGGTGTGTAAGAAGGTGGCTAATGGCCAGTGGAGGCTGAAAGTTATTGGAGGACTAGCTGGGCCGGGGCCGGAGCTATACCAGCCCGTCTTCGAGGGTCCTTCCAAATGGGGCCGTCTATAGGGCTGGGTTCCTTTGTTTACTCAGTAGCTGATGGCTCTCCTCCAGAAACCGCTTCTCAACATTTTCAAGCAAGTTCATGCAAACTGAGGGCCTCAAAAAAACTCTGCTGCAATTCTTTAGAGCCACATGAGAAATTTGGCGGGGGTGCCGGTGGGGGGACGGGATGAAATAGACATATGTCTTTTTTTTTTTTTTTTTTTTTTGGAGACAGAGTCTCACTTTGTTGCCCAGGCTAGAGTGAGTGCCATGGCGTCAGCCTCGCTCACAGCAACCTCCAACTCCTGGCCTCAAGCGATCCTCCTGCCTCAGCCTCCTGAGTAGCTAGGACTACAGGCATGCTCCACCATGCCCGGCTAATTTTTTCTATATATTTTTAGTTGGCCAATTAATTGCCTTCTATTTTTGGTAGAGACGGGGATCTCACTCTTGCTCAGGCTGGTCTCGAACTCCCGACCTCGAGCGATCCTCCCGCCTCAGCCTTCCAGAGTGCTAGGATTACAGGCGTGAGCCACCGTGCCCGGCCTAGACATATGTGTTGAATATTCTTTTTATATAAGATTTCATAAGCAGTTGCTATGGTAAAAGCCTAAGTAGGAAATATCTAGTGCATAAGCTTCTCATTTTCTCAAATCTATGAGACTATTATTTTTTTTAATTTACCCTATCTCCTAATTTAAAAGCAAAATAGAAGCATTATCAAAGGGAAAGGCTCTGCCCTTCCTGAGGAATGGGTATGATTTTTTATTTTATTTCGATGGACTGTTACAATTCTGTAAACCATTTTATTTCAGCCATCGGGAAGCTCAGAGCTAAATTCTGAGCACAAAATAACAAGGGCCCAATGGCCTGGTAGTGCATCTTCTAGTTCTGAAGCTTGGTCTTGTTTTGGTACTCAAAGTTGTGTTTTTGGTGGTCCTAATTTTTGTTTTTCTTTTTATTTCAGGAAATTGTGGGGGCACAAACTGGTGGTCCTCATTTTAAAATTTACTCTGTTACATGAATTCTTCTAGGTCAGGTGACAATAGAATTAATTATCCAATCAAGGACACTTTGAGAGTGAAAAATGAGGGCTAAGAATGACTTCTCCAAGGGAACAGATGTAAACTGGCCCCAACTTTGCAAACCAGGATGTGGGGTCATATTATCTGTAGGGTAATGAATCAAAATTGAGACTAAAAAAAAAGAAAAATTAAAATACCATTTAAAGACAAAAATATTAGGACGCCACCTGTAGCACCATATGCTGAGACCACAAAAAAAAAAAATGTTTGCCCAAAATTAGAAAGCATTTGGTCTCTACAGCTTGCTCACGAAGTATAGCATAATCCCATGTACGTGGCAAAGCTACTTCTCTTTTTCGACTTTTATGCTTTCAGGGGGAAGAAATACCCTAAAAATATTGCACATAGTATCTGGATGCTAAATAAATGCATTCTTGAATCAGGTGGATTTTGTGGTAGGGAAAAAAAAGAAAAAAAAAAACCTAATCCATTTGTGCTTAATAGAGTCATACGTTGGATGCCAAAAATAGACTCTACGTTATATTCTAACGGGTCATCGAGCTGCGAAAAGGTGCATTCCCAGAGACGGGGGACAGGGACCCTCAAAGTCCTTGAGAGGCACGACAGCATCCACTTCCACACTCTGCATCAGGAGCCATCTGCTCCCTGAATTTCTCCGAACAAGCTTTGAAACCAAGATTGGGATCTGATTTTTTTCCCCTTTTCTACCTGGCTTTCTCTTTTTAGACTGACGCCCCCCGCCAGAGCCAATTGTCACTGAGTCTTCAGTCCCTTCCTCAATTGACAGGGACATCCTAAAAGTGCAAGTAACTCGCAGGAGTGTTCATGAAATGATGGCAGAGTTGACCCTCAACTGGG
Source organism: Microcebus murinus (assembly GCF_040939455.1). Classification (NCBI taxonomy): domain Eukaryota; kingdom Metazoa; phylum Chordata; class Mammalia; order Primates; family Cheirogaleidae; genus Microcebus; species Microcebus murinus. The sequence continues at coordinate 4,031,706 of NC_134133.1, read as the reverse complement.
TGGATTGTATTTTTTTTTTAAAAAACCTCCCCCATGGCACACAACAAGGACAGGGACTCTAACTGAGGTCCTTAGTGATCGGGTCTTAACTTCTCAATGTGAGGATCTTTGCTGCTCTTTGAAGCCCAAGACCCTTTTCTCCCTGAGATCTTTACACTGGGTGATTTTCTTTGTCTAGCCCATTCCAATTATAGAGTGATTTATCTCTCCCTGCTTTTCAAGTCGCTTCTAGAATTGCACTATGACTTTAAAAAAAAAAAAAAGGCCTAATACTTCTTGGAAATGAGATATTATTGCATCGAAACTTTAAAAGGTTCTTGCAAAGAATCTACTTTTTGCAATATGCACCCCTTCATCATAGCACTTACTATAAAATAATAATTTTGCTCAAGGCAGCCGCCAAATAGCTTTTGATTTGCGGAAAATTCATCATATTAGCTGTTCGGTTACAAGGTTTTATTTTAAACCTTCGGTGATACAAACAGCTAGGATAGATAGTTGAGTTGAAAAATCAGTATGAGCGTTATTTTATAATATATGATACTTATTTTTATATAACACCTATCACATCCACAATCATTTTTAAAAAGTCTGAAATGATACACATCAGATTATTTTCCCGTGGTCATTTCTTGTGAGGAGGAGTAAGTAGGTAGAGTGTAGGAATAACAATAACAGAATTTTTTTATGTCACATATGTGTGTGTCTGAATCTTTTTTTTAAAGCATGGACTACCTTTTTACTACTATTTTAAAAACCAATATAGAATGAAGGCTGTATAGAAAAATCGAATGCTCACTCATTTTTATCCATAGCCACAGTGTTAGTTTTACGGAGCAGGGTCTCATAGCCGTTTGGTTTGTCTTTCTGGGAGATTAATATTCTATGCACACAAAATAAATGTTGGACTGTGAACGAAAATGAATTAAAGTAAACTGATCATCATCTGTGATTCGTACCATAGGGCATTTATTCAGACCAGGGCTTGCAAATCAATGGCCTATAGCTACAGCTACAGCTCTTACCATTCAGATTTTTATTATAAATAAATTTGGAAGCGTTGGCAACATTAGATTGTTTTCCTGCCCATGCACAGTCAGCGAGACCCTAGTAGTGCCCTGCACTTGGCTCTACGACTCTGCAACACAGCTGTGCCATCGAACCAGCCCACTTTGTCCCTTTACTTGCTTCTCTCTACGACAGAATTTGCTACCCCTAATCTAAGCTGTTAAAAATAACCCAGTGCTGCTCTGCAAAATCATTTTACATAATCCCAAAGGAGCTGGGGTCTTAAGGATGGTTATTAGCTCATATAGCAAAAAACTATTCCTATTCTGTAAAGACTTCTTAGGTTTCCTGGCCCATTTGGGTCCAACAGAAAAGTCTAAGAAAGTGCCACAGGCCGGGCGCGGTGGCTCACGCCTGTCATCCTAGCACTCTGGGAGGCCGAGGCGGGAGGGTCGCTCAAGGTCAGGAGTTCGAGACCAGGCTGAGCAAGAGCGAGACTCTCTGTCTCTATTAAAAAATAGAAATAAATTAATTGGACAACTAAAAATATATAGAAAAAAATCAGCCGGGCACATAGTGGTGCATGCCTGTAGTCTCAGCTACTCGGGAGGCTGAGGCAGGAGGATCGCTTGAGCCCAGGAGTTTGAGGTTGCTGTGAGCGAGGCTGACGCCACGGCACTCACTCTAGCCTGGGCAGCAAAGCGAGACTCTGTCTCAAAAAAAAAAAAGCCATAAAAGCCATTATTACTTACCGTTTACTTATGTACTATTTTTATTCCTTTTAAACTTTTAAAGTTTAAACTATTCCTTTTAAACTCTATATATCTTAGATCCACGCAAAATTGGATGTCATTCCCCATAATGAAGAGAGCGATTTATTATCTACACACAAACAGCCCTCACCCCAACAAACACACGTCAGCTTATGACCAATGCTGGGGGGAGGGGGGTTAAAAAAAAAATTCATCGATTTTACTGAAACATGTAAGTCCGAACAAGGTTAGGCTGGTAGAGGTTGCCAAGATCACATGGTGAGAATCACCCCGAAAAGCAAGAGACCCCCCCAATCTGCAAGCTGTCAGGTTGTCCCATGGGGACCTCAGGTGTCTTAACTGCCATACAACTAGGCTGACTCAAGAAGCATCTCCCAACTTGGAGGTCCCAGGTCTTTTGACACCGTGGGAGCCCTTTTTGGGATTTCAAGAGCTAACCAGAAAGGGTGCGTTTATGCAGGAGCTGGATGCGAATGTCCAATTCGGTTGTTTCCTCGTGCAAATTTACCTGTCCACTATCTCAGAGCCCGGGGGGTTGGGGCGGGCGGCAAGATGTGTGACCGATTTGTCAAAGTTGGGAAACAGAACGAGCCACCGCAAAACCAGCTCCTGGTGGCCAAACTTCCAATAACCCAAACCAAAAACTTCCAATAACCCAAACCAAAAACTTCCAATAACCCAAAACCCTGGGAGGAGATAGCACAAAGGGGAGACTTGGGTGTGTCGGCCCCGGGCAGCCCACGAAGCCCACCCGCCCGCTCTGTCCCTCCCCCACCCGCCACCCCCCACCGACAGGGAGGGCGGCGGAACGTTCTAGAACTTACTCTGGCCTGTTGCACTCGCGGGCGGCCGTTCTGATGCCCCCTCCGCAGGTCCTCGAGCAGGCTCCGAAGTGGCTCCAGCCGCCCCAGGACCCGTCAGTCACCGGGACATCCATCTCTTTGGGAACACAAAACCCAAACTTGCAGTGCTGTGTTTGATAAGGGGAACAGTGAGGGACAGCTTGGCGCTGCGAGTCACCGCAGGACGGACACGACACTCTCATTCGCTTTTTTTTTTTTTTCCCCCACGTGCTGCTTGGAACCGCTGCAGACGACACGCATGGTCTACACCAGGGGTCCCCAAACTTTTCAACCCTTTGCACCCTTTACCTAACCCCAAAGGAGCTGGGGTCTTGCTTTTTTCCCTCAATCCCTTTATTCTTTTCTTCCTTTATTCTTGCTTGCTTTTTTTGTTCCTCGACCACTTTATTCCAACTCCGGATTTAATTTTTTAAGTACCCCAGATTTTACAAAGCCCGGCAGGAGAATTAAAAAACTGGAGTTCCTTTTTGTACGCACTTATTTATTTGGATTTTTTAATATATATATGTGTATATATATATATATTTCAAATGATTGACACATTCAAAGAGCAATTTTAATCTCGATTGCTTTTGCTAACTGAGGTCGAGTCACACTTGACATCCGAGTGCAAAGGGTTAAACGGGAGGTGGCCCAGGTCACTGTCCCTCAGACCGTTGGGGAGTGGCACTGTGGGCCCGGGACGAGTCGGCTGCTAAGCAGGACAGGCAGCGGCGACAAAAACACCGGGCAGCGGGCCGGATAAATGTGCTAGGCGGCCCGCATGTGGCCCTCGGGCCGTAGTTTGAGGACGCCTGGTCTACAGGATCACATTTTAACTTTGTGCTGAGTGATTTTTAGCCTGTGTCTTCGTTTACAGCTCCCTGCAATAAAACTGGCCAGGCAGTGACTTGCTCCTGGCAGACACGGTGACACCAGGGGACACCCTGAAACTGCTCCATGAGTCCACCGGGAAAAGCCAGGGCTGGGAATGGGCAGACCGGGCACGGCCAGGGCCACACTGAGTTAGCGGATTTGCACGGTGCATGGCCACCAGCAAAGCCTGGAGATGCCACCAGCCACCAAAGTGGTCTGATGGGTTTCAGTGCTCCCCGTGGATTTGAAAACCCCAGTTTTAATTATATAGGAGAAGCAAAAAAAAAAGCGAATTACACATCATTCCTACACACTCACTCGGAGAAAGAGCTCAGGATGAGACTAAAGCAAAAGGGACACGTTGCAGAGAGCCCTAAACTTTATGACCATTTTTTGTTACAAACGGCTTCAGATTTGTCAGCCTGGAGCAGCAAGAAGGCCATGATGTTTTAAAAAAGAAAAAAAAAAAAACATAATAAAACAAAATAAAACTGCTCAGCAGGACAGGGGCGTGGAGAAGGGTCTTCCAGCCCTGTGCCATTGTCGGGGCGTGGAGCCCCAGCACCAAGCCGAGGCCACCGAGGCTAGACGAAGGGACAGTCAGTGGCCAAGGCCCGAGGCTCGCTCAGGTCTCCGGAGCGGAGCTGGTGGTGGCAGCAGCTGTCGCGATTTGTCCCCGTTCAGGACACAGGGCTGAAGCAGTGCACAGGGAGAGTAGATAAAACAAGAGGCAGGGGAAGGTCTCAGCCCGGACAGCCGGCCTCACCCCTACAAAAAAAATCTTGGGGCGCAATGATTGAAACAGTGGGACTGAGCTTTCTCTGGCCTTGTCCTCCTACGGCGTCTCCAAAGACACCTCCTTCGCCCGGGGCGGCTTGGCTGTCGCCTAGAAGTTTCCGCAGTCTGAGCCCTGGGCCACGCGGGGCTCCAGAGCCGTGGGGCCAGCCAGCAGCCATCACCCCCTCTCTGTAAGTCACTTTGCAGTCGCCCTCTGCAAACATGTTTTTTGGAATAGATGCACGTAAGAGTAAACAGACAGAGCGGCAGCGTGGCCCGGAGCGCCACTCGTGAATGGCAATGGGGCTCACTGTCCCTCCAATCAATAGCAACGGGACACGAGCCACAGGCATGGTCGAAGGATTTCCAGAAATCCCGTAAAAAAGATAAATGAGTAAAAAATCCTGAAATTAATTCTATTTTATTTAGGCCAATATATCTAAAACATGATTATTCTACAGGTAGTCAATATAAAAAAAAAATTTTTTTTTTTGAGACAGAGTCTCGCTTTGTTGCCCAGGCTAGAGTGAGTGCCGTGGCGTCAGCCTCGCTCACAGCAACCTCCAACTCCTGGGCTCAAGCGATCCTCCTGCCTCAGCCTCCTGAGTAGCTGGGACGACAGGCATGCGCCACCATGCCCGGCTGATTTTTTCTGTATATATTTTTTTAGTTGGCCAATTAATTAATTTCTATTTTTAGTAGAGATGGGGGTCTTGCTCTTGCTAAGGCTGGTCTTGAACTCCTGACCTTGAGCGATCCTCCCGCCTCGGCCTCCCAGAGTGCTGGGATGACAGGCGTGAGCCACCGTGGCGCCCGGCCTAATATCAAATTATTAATGAGTTGTTTTGTTTTTTTATGTTACGGTCTTTTCTTCCATACTGAGCCATCAAAACAGGGAGCGTGTCTTACACGGAAGTGTGTCTCAGTTCGGTGTGACGTTCCAGAGGGGACAGACGGAGCAGGTGCGGAGGGGACAGACGGAGCAGGTGCACAGGGGACAGACGGAGCAGGTGCACAGGGGACAGACGGAGCAGGTGCACAGGGGACAGACGGAGCAGGTGCAGGGGGGACAGACGGAGCAGGTGCGGGGGGGACAGATGGAGCAGGTGCGGGGGGGACAGATGGAGCAGGTGCGGGGGGGACGGGCGGACCAGGTGCAGAGGGGACGGACGGAGCAGGTGCGGAGGGGACGGACGGAGCAGGTGCGGAGGGGACAGACGGAGCAGGTGCGGGGGGACAGACGGAGCAGGTGCAGAGGGGACAGACGGAGCAGGTGCAGGGGGGACAGACGGAGCAGGTGCGGGGGGGACGGGCGGACCAGGTGCAGAGGGGACGGACGGAGCAGGTGCGGAGGGGACGGACGGAGCAGGTGCGGGGGGGACAGACGGAGAAGGTGAGGAGGGGACAGACGGAGCAGGTGCAGGGGGGACAGACGGAGCAGGTGTAGAGGGGACAGACGAAGCAGGTGTGGAGGGGACAGACGGAGCAGGTGCGGAGGCACGAAGCCCGACTGGGAAGTGGGTCTGGCTGTGAGCGGTGGCTCTTCCCAACTAGCTCAGGGGCCTTGGGCGAGTCACTGAAGGGTGAAATACGGGGACCTCCCTGCCAGAGCCGTCTCGAGTGTGACGTTGGACAATGCACGCAAAGCGTGCAGCACGCAGCTCAGCACATACGGGACCCAGCTTAAAGAACGGTGGCCATGGTAATGGCAAACATTTACACTATAGTCAGAATTTGCCAGGGACTGTTCTAAGCTACACACACACACACATTTATCTTCATAAAACACCACGGCAAACATTTACACTGTACTTAGAATTTGCCAGGCACTATTGTAAGCTACACACACACACACACACACATTCCCCTTTATCTTCATAATACACTATGGCAAACATGTACACTATAGTCAGAATTTGCCAGGCACTATTGTAAGCTACACACACACACACACACATTCCCCTTTATCTTCATAATACACTATGGCAAACATTTACACTGTAGTCAGAATTTGCCAGGCACTGTTGTAAGCTACACACACACACACACACATTCCCCTTTATCTTCATAATACACTATGGCAAACATGTACACTATAGTCAGAATTTGCCAGGCACTATTGTAAGCTACACACACACACACACACATTCCCCTTTATCTTCATAATACACTATGGCAAACATGTACACTATAGTCAGAATTTGCCAGGCACTGTTGTAAGCCACACACACACACACACACACACATTCCCCTTTATCTTCATAATACACTATGGCAAACATGTACACTATAGTCAGAATTTGCCAGGCACTGTTCTAAGCTGCACACATTTATCTTCATAACACACTATAGAGCAGGCGCTGTTATTGCTTCCATCTCTATAGAAAAGAAAGGGAAGAAGCAGAGGGGTTGCTGCCAACATCAGTACGGGGCAGGGATGAGACTGAAACGCAGACGAGGAAACCGGACAGCGCAGACTTGTGACGGGAACCCATGATGCCTCTCAACTGCGAGCAAATGGGGACAATTTCTTTCTTCTTTCCTTTTTTTTTTTTTTTTAAACAGTTTTTATTTCAAAATATTGGCGATGATTTCTGACACAGAAAGTCTGAAATTGTCACCAAACGTAAGATTAAGGAGATGGTTCGGAGGGGCTGAGACTCCGGGTCGCTCGCTCAACATCCGTTCTCCCCTTCGCCCTTGGCAACAGAACCCCCTATTTTCCAAAGTTCCCCTAGAAATAGAGGTGGTCAAAGAGATGGCGACAGAATTCACTAGGTGGGGGGGATTCCTGGGAAGGCCCTTTTAACCTTCGGTTCCTTGCTTCCTTCTCCTGGGAACTCAGATTCCATGGCTGGAGCTACGGCAGCCACTTTGTGACCCCGAGGAGGAAAGCCATTTGTATAGGATGGTGGGGCAGAAAGAAACCAGAAGCATGGGGCCTGGGATGAGTTTGGGGGGCTGCCACAGGACCTCCATAACCCGCCTCGTTTTCTTGCACTGGTTGCTTTTTGTGTCAGAGAAAGAGCCAACTTGTTTAGACTATAATCACCGGATCCGACCCAAACCAAGCCCCTAACTAATACACAACTGAGATCACAGTGCATGCCTCAGTTTAGCACCCACGTCTTGCTCCACATAAGAGCGAGCTCCAAAACACCCACCAAGATAATCTATGTCACCAGGCAAATGTGACACGCCGTAATTACACAAGGAAAAGCCGCGACACCATCACAAAACATGAAGGGGCTGGCGAAAATGGAGCCAAAATAAAGTCAGTTGCTCTTAAAAAAGCGTGCAAAAACCATTTAAATAATATTTCGCTTAAACGTATCTTTTTTTTTTAAAGAGGTTGGAAGGAAGAGGGGGACTTGGAGGTCAATTTTGTGCAAGGAAACTTGAAAGAGTTTTTCGGACCTTAGACTCCCGCAGACAAGGTTCAAATGAAACTGTGACTGGACTTAACCAGAGAATGGAGAAAAGAAAGAAGATATCGGTGAGTCATTCATCCAAATAACGCTGTGTCAACAGCCCGAGACAGATCTCCCTGCTGGGACAGTAAAGCGGAAAGAAGAGAAAGAAAGAAAGAAATTAAGCCGGCAGCAAAGGCAATCGGAATTTTCTAGCATGGAGAGAATAAGGCGTGTATTGCTAATTCTATGAAAGCAAAACAAGGGAGGGAAAAAAAAAAAAGAATTTCTATGCCAACATATGCACCTTCTTGGGCATTTGTGAAATGCATACAGAGTCCTCGGGGTATTTATACATTTTTAATAAAAGCTGCTAGGCGTGGCCCCTTTTCTCAAGCTCCTGAAAAGGTACCTGTGGTCGTTGCTTTTCTAGAACTATCCTGCACCTGCCCTTTGCAATGCCCTGAAGACCCTTGTTCTTGCTGAACTCAAGCACACGTGGAAAAAGTCTGCTAACAGCTCCCCACAGTCCTGCATCCGTCAGAAGATGCAAGATAATCATCTTAGCCTATAACCCCCGGCCCCTTCTCTTCTGCTTCTGTTGCAAAAAAAAAAAAAAAAAAACCAAAAAACCAGAAGATGAGCAAAAAGACACAACGGACACCCCCCAAGCTTTTCTGTGTTCCCCAAATCGGTTGGAAAAACCATATACCAACCCCCATGGAGCCTGGCACCCCGTTCTGTATTTAGTTTCACTAAATACAACGAGTCGCTTTGTCGTGGCTTTTCTGGCAGTGACGTGGCTCAGAGACAGACACGGTGGCCGGGGACGGAAGATTAGCTAAGAACCGCAGCACAAAAATGCCAGGGAGTTGGCTGAGATCGAACCGATTCAGGTTCAGTGACACAACTGGCTGCCTCTGAGCCAAGCCGACTAACCGAGGGGCCAACAGGCGAGGCGTGGACTGCCATCGCCCCGCACCTGGCAGCAGGTGTCTGGGTCACTGTGTCCAGAAGGACTCTGAGGCCACATGCTCATTTTGTCAAGGATGACTGCCACCTTTCACTTGCAATGGTCAACATGGAACCCCGAGAAGGACATTCCTGTGCAAAACTGCGACCCTCCGGCCACCAACACACTGAGCTAAACGCCCTGCAAGACCAGCGAGACTCGCTCTCTAGCCAAAGAGATATATTCGCTGTTATCTTTTTAAGCCAAGGAAAGTTCTAGAAGCTGTAGTGCCTATGTGCGGACGTAAATTTTCTTAGGTTGGTCTTGGGGAAAAAGATGTCCCCTCAATTGCTGAGACCCCAGAAGTTAGGACGTAAAGCCGAGTTTATCGTTAATTTAAGTCAGATACAAAATCATCTTCACGATAATTTTTTTTATTTTTGTTTTTTTATTTATTTATTTATTTTTTTTTCCAGACAGAGTCTCGCTTTGTTCCCCAGGCTAGAGTGAGTGCCGTGGCGTCAGCCTCGCTCACAGCAACCTCAAACTCCTGGGCTCAAGCGATCCTCCTGCCTCAGCCTCCCGAGTAGCTGGGACTACAGGCACACGCCACCGTGCCCAGCTAATTTTTTTCTACATATTTTTAGTTGGCCAATTAATTTCTTTCTATTTTTAGTAGAGACAGGGTCTTGCTCTTGCTCAGGCTGGTCTCGAACCCCTGACCTTGAGCGATCCTCCCGCCTCGGCCTCCCAGAGTGCTGGGATTACAGGCGTGAGCCAACCCTACCCGGCCTGGACTTTACATTTTGCAAGTAACTTCCATGCTCTCTGGCTCATTTTGCTGTATAACCACCTGAAAGATGAGCAGAGAAACCACTAGACCTCCTGTGTTGACCACCGACAACTGAAAGAGCTCAGAGAGGCTGAGTTACAGCTACTCCACAAGAGCCTGCTGCCCCTTCAGACAAAGCAAAAGAAGAAACCAGGGCGGGCGGGACTGTCCCCAAAGATGCGATGACCTTAGGCAAGTCACTTCCTTGTTTTCACACCCCCTGTCTACAAAACCAAGGAAGGGAGGGTTGACTCCCACCGTCTCTCATAATTCCTGCTGCAGAAACATCCTGGGGCGCTGTCACTACTGAGTCTATAAGGCAGAGCGGAGAAAAAGAAAATAAGATGGGAATAAATTATTAAAAGTGAGTAAAAGAGCCGGGCGCGGTGGCTCACGCCTGTAATCCTAGCACTCTGGGAGGCCGAGGCGGGAGGATCGCTCGAGGTCAGGAGTTTGAGACCAGCCTGAGCAAGAGCGAGACCCCGTCTCTACTATAAATAGAAAGAAATTAATTAGCCAACTAATATAGATAGAAAAAATTAGCCGGGCATGGTGGCGCATGCCTGTAGTCCCAGCTACTCGGGAGGCTGAGGCAGGAGGATCGCTTGAGCCCAGGAGTTGGAGGTTGCTGTGAGCGAGGCTGACGCCACAGCACTCACTCTAGCCTGGGCAACAAAGCGAGACTCTGTCTCAAAAAAAAAAAAAAAAAAAAAAAAGTGAGTAAAGCAGACAATGGAAGAGAGAAGAGAAGAAAATAATATATATAAGGAAAACAAAAGACCCCAAAATATAGGTCAGAAATTATATCATTGGTTAAGTGACAAAATGCCATTTTCCATATGGATTCAAAAAATATATATATATATATATATATATATTTCGGGATTTATATCTAAAACGTCTCGTACCTAAAATTTTTGGAGCGGTGACGATGACGACATCGTTGTCATGCCACTGCTGTTTCACACGCACACCAGGTGCAGAAGGTCAAGTTAATCATACTCCCGGGTACGTGCGACACTATTTACCACGGGGCCGCACGGAGTCAGGTTCCGTTTAGTTATTAACAAATACGTGGGAACCACCGCGACCCGCTCATGAGAATTTGGATTTGGACATATCCCAGGTGACATCGTAGCTCCTTTTTTTAAAAATTTGAGACAGAGTCTCACTGTGTTGTCCAGGCTAGAGTGAGTGCCGTGGCGTCAGCCTCGCTCACAGCAACCTCAAACTCCTGGCCTCAAGCGATCCTCCTGCCTCAGCCTCCCGAGTAGCTGGGACTACAGGCATGCACCTCTATGCCTGGCTAATGTTTTCTATATGTTTTTAGTTGGCCAATTAATTTCTTTCTATTCTTTTTTTTAGTAGAGACGGGGTCTCGTTCTTGCTCAGGCTGGTTTCGAACTCCTAACTTCAAGCGATCCTCCTGCCTCGGCCTCCCAGAGTGCTGGGATGACAGGCGTGAGCCACCGCGCCCGGCTGACATTATGGCTCCTTAAAGGAAGCAACGCAAGCTGGAGAAAGCCAGGCATCATAATATGAGCAAAGTTTGCTGTATTTCTATACTTCCATTCTCCGATGCTCTATCAACTTCACGATAGCTTTCCTGCGCCACCATGAAAATTCGGGAAAATTCCACCCGGAGAAGGGAGGAGAAGAGAAAGAAACACGGCCTCACGTTAAACATACTCACACATTGAAAAGCACTTTGGGATGCTTTTAGAAATGTTAGAAATGTTGCAAAGAAAGAATGTCCCAAAATCGAGGCAATGACAACAGGGACCTCTCTGGTGTCGGCCTCAATGCTATCGTGTCAGCTTCACAGTTTGCAACCTTAAGCTGAACCTGCTCGAAAAGACTCCGTGCATTGCTGGGACAGACTGCATCCTCTCACGCTGCAAATACATCGAGGGAATGTCCCCAAATCGAGGCAATAATGACAGGGACATGTCAGCCTCAATGCTACCGTGTCAGCTTCACAGTTTGCAACGGAAAGCAAAACAGACACCCCCGCCGTGCATGCTAGAACACGCCGCATCCTCTCAACACTGCAAATACATCCAAGGAATGTCCTAAAATCGAGGCAATGACGACAGGGACATCTCTGGTGTTGGCCTCAATGCTATCGTGTCAGCTTCACAGTCTGCAACCTTAACCTACTCAAAAAGACCTCATGCATCTGAGATAGACTGCATCCTCTCACACTGCAAATACATCGAAGGAATGTCCCAAAATCGAGGCAATGACAACAGGGACCTCTCTGGTGTCGGCCTCAATGCTATCGTGTCAGCTTCACAGTCTGCAACCTTAAGCGGAACCTGCTCGAAAAGACTCCGTGCATTGCTGGGACAGACTGCATCCTCTTACACTGCAAATACATCGAAGGAATGTCCCCAAATCGAGGCAATAATGACAGGGACATGTCAGCCTCAATGCTATCGTGTCAGCTTCACAGTTTGCAACGGAAAGCAAAAGAGACACACTCGTGCATTGCTGGGACAGACTGCATCCTCTCATACTGCAAATACATCGAAGGAATGTCCCCCAAATCGAGGCAATAATGACAGGGACATGTCAGCCTCAATGCTACCGTGTCAGCTTCACAGTTTGCAACGGAAAGCAAAAGAGACACCCCCCGTGCATGCCAGAACACGCCACGTCCTCTCACGCTGCAAGCATCGGGGGCTGGGGGCACGGCCCCGTGTCGGGCCGGCTGCCCCGAGACAGGAGGACACGGAGCGGGCAGGGCCACTACTTGCCTTTCCGGGCTCGCACTCGGTCCCGTCGGCCCAGGGCGTGTGCTGCGTCCTGCAGCCCTTGTGCGCGCCGTCCGCGTTGTTGCACCAGAGCCTGCGGCACTGCATCTGCGGGTTGGGGGGGGACAGGCAAGGGCCGGGTGACTCAGGCGGCCCCCGCCGAGGCCCTGCCAGTCGCCCGAGGTGGGCGGGGAAAGGACCCCCCCTCTTTCCCTGGGTCTGATCAATGGCAAAGATATTCCAAGGGGCGCAGTCGACGTAAGACACGTTCCTAGAAGGACCGTGCGTGGCAGGTCCCCGTGACAGCACCGGCCCTCAGCCACGCCTCCCTGTAATACAGATGGGGAAACTGAGGCTCGCAGAGATAAAGAAGAGTGCTGGGTGTCACACTGCAATGGCGTGATTCGAATTTAGGGTTTTGTTTTTGAGAAAGAGTCTCGCTCTTGTCGCCCAGGCTAGAGTGAGTGCCGTGGCGTCAGCCTCGCTCACAGCAGCCTCCAACTCCTGGGCTCAAGCGATCCTCCTGCCTCAGCCTCCCTCCCGAGTAGCTGGGACTACAGGCATGCGCCACCATGCCCGGCTCATTTTTTTCTATATATTTTTAGTTGGCCAATTAATTTCTTTCTATTTATAGTAGAGATGGGGTCTTGCTCTTGCTCAGGCTGGTCTCGAACTCCTGACCTCGAGCGATCCTCCCTCCTCGGCCTCCCAGAGTGCCAGGATGACAGGCGTGAGCCGCCGCGCGCCCGGCCAAGTCCTTACAATTTAAGCCACCTGGACAAGGTCAACAGGTGTGAAAAGAGACAAGGAGAGAAAAAAGCTGAGCTCTTTCATCAGCAGCTCTCTCTCTGGCCTCATCCCTACAGAGCCTCACTTTCTCCCTTGCTCAGGGAGAGAAATGACGGTGGCTGGTCCCCGATCGCCCATTGCGTTCTCAGCTTTGCCCTGGGGACCCTCCCGGAGAGGAAGCATCCAGCGGAAAAGCATGAACAGAAAAGCGCAGGACCGAGGGGGGGGGGGGCAGAAGCAGCCCCCGTGCGCTTACCATGTACGGGCACACCTGAGAACCTGGCCCGAAGATCAGTTCACACTGTTTGTTCACGTTGTAAAGGAGGCCCGGCAGTTGGGGAGGCAGAGGGTAGGGTCTGGATTCGGGCTCGTTGAGCAAGCACTCGCCATACCCAGTGCTGGAGAGAGCAGAAACACACAGGCCGCCGGTGAGGTGCACCGCGTCTTCGCCTTGCAAAGAACCCCGGGCAGTTGTAGACACAGAGGTGGGGTCTGGACTCAGGTTTTGTCACCCAAGCACTTGGCGTGACCAGGGTTACAGAAAAGCAGAGGCGAACAGATGGCGAGGACAGCGGCTATCAAGGGCTTAGGGCGAACGTGAAAGGCACCCCACTATTTCAACGGAGGAGAAGAGACAGTTTTTCTTGTTTCCATTTGCCTCGTTCTTTCTGTCCAAGGTCAAGTCCAAACGCTGCAGTTTTTATATTCAAAACTTGCATTTCTGCTCTATGCTTTGTGGACCAGCAAGCTATGCGTGCAACATGGTCAGTGTGAAATGCCGTGTTTCCCCGAAAATAAGCCCTACCCATAAAATAAGCCCCAGCAGGATGTCTAAGCATGTGCGCAATAGAAGCCCTACCCCGAAAATAAGCCCTAGTGGTGGGCGTGGCTATGAAAATAAGCCCTAGTGATGGGAATGGCTATGAAAATAAGCCCTAGTGTTGGGCGTGGCTATGAAAGTAAGCCCTAGTGCTGGGCGTGGCTATGAAAATAAGCCCTAGTGATGGGCGTGGCTATGAAAATAAGCCCTAGTGATGGGAATGGCTATGAAAACAAGCCCTAGTGATGGGCGTGGCTATGAAAATCTGCCCTAGTGATGGGCGTGGCTATGAAAATCAGCCCTAGTGATGGGAATGGCTATGAAAATCAGCCCTGGTGATGGGCGTGGCTATGAAAATAAGCCCTAGTGGTAGGCGTGGCTATGAAAATAAGCCCTAGTGGTGGGCGGGGCTATGAAAATAAGCCCTAGTGGTGGGCGTGGCTATGAAAATAAGCCCTAGTGGTGGGCGGGGCTATGAAAATAAGCCCTAGTGGTGGGCGGGGCTATGAAAATAAGCCCTAGTGTTGGGCGTGGCTACGCAGTGCATCTGCACAACCCAGGCATGTCGTGGTGGAGCGGGAAAGAACACAAGCAGCCCTTCTCATCTGCCCCGTGAGAGCTCTATGGCTACATATGAGAGACTGGGGCCAGTGGTTCTAAAGGAAACAGAGTCGCAAGACATTCAGGATGGGATTCAGAGTTTGGAGAGTGATGATGATGTTCCAGAAGAAGACGACTTCACTCTATTTGAATCAATGTAGATGGTTGCACCGTACTTAAAAAAAATAGCACATCCCCCAAAAATAAGCCCTAGGGTGTCTTCTTGAGGAAATATAAATGTAAGACCCTGTCTTATTTTCGGGGAAACACGGTATATATCTGCTACAGTATGCATCACATTTTCAGGGAAATTATCTGTTTATTTTTTTGCTATCCCAAGAGACTGTAAGCTTCTTAGAGACAAAGATAGTGTCTTTTTGGTCCCAGCATTTGGGCACAACCATGGCAACAGGTGTTTAGTAACTGTCTGCTGAAGGGACGAACCAGTGAATCAGTGACTCAGAGAAAGAAAACACCTTGCACCATCTGGTTAAAAAGGAAAACATCAACCCTCGGGTTCTTCCAGTTTCCTGCAAACATCTCCCCTGGAAATTTCACACCCCGGTGAGTTCTGATTCACAAAAGCCTCCTCTTCCCTGTGGTTGCAGAAATATACACCCCGGGGCTTTGGGATAATCACTTAACCTTCCATACTTCTGGGAGAGAAGTGCAACACATTTGTGACACAGGGGTGTTGCCTAATGTCATCGGATCTCTGAGCAGCCCAGCAGGAAGCTCAAAAAAACAGACCAAGAAAATAAAGGAAAAAAGGAAAGAAAGAGAACGGGGCAGTGGGGGGAGGGGAGAGAGAGAGGGGACGTCCTCAATTCGGCAATGTCCACCCACTCCCACGATCTGTTTTGGAATCATCTCGCCACCCCACCCCTTTTCCAACCCAAAATTACTAAGTTAGGAAAACACAGAAACACTTGTGGCCTTCATCATGGAATTGCATTCACGGCCTCTCTCCCCTAAGACCCGAACAAAGTTCAAAGCTTTATCCAAAACGAAGCAACCCCTTTGCACATTCCCTTTGAGATCCCAACCTCTGCTTTAGCTCAGTCTGCAATCTAGAATCCTGGCAGGGATAGGAACTACACAGATGTCCGCGAGTTATTTTTTTTCCCCTCCTCCTCCTCCTCCTCCTCCTCCAAGGAATGTCAACAAAAATAACAACTCAAGAGGAATGCTTGACTCTCTATTTTCTTTCCCACAATTAGCTCGCTCCATGGAGGCCAGATAGGAGAAAGAAAGTTCAAGTCTTACTCTAGAAACTCAGTGATATATTTTCGACTACACTTGGACCACATCCAGGGGTTGGTGTAGAAGTTCAATGTCGGAGCCATGACATGCTGGGGGCTCTTCACTCCTTCCTCTTTACATTTATTGTTGTCATCATGGGGCATGTTGAACCTAAAGCCAACGAAAGGACGATGAGAATGTCAACAAACACCTGAGAATGTCAACAAACACCGAGCGATCGTGCTGTTACAATTACAATTGCTTCAAGAATGCATGTGTCTAGCAAAAAAAAAAAAAAAATTAACTGGCTACTGCATAAGAGCCTGAATCCTGGTAAGTGAAAAAAAAATTTAAGATAATTCGAGATGGACTACAGGTTAAAATACAACTCTCTCCCAATTTAATACAGCGTGCCTTTAATGTAGAAAAAAAAAATATGAGTAGGGCCATTTATTTAAGTGCACTTTTTGGAATTGCAGAGGCTCTGAATGTGCTACATGTAGCTGGTGCTAGAATACAGTAGTTGGCATTCCTAACGCGGCTGATGGGCAATTTATAGAGTCAGGAATTTGGCAGGTTACACAATAACGTTGTGAATATAAAGGGTCAAGTCGGGTGTCAAAAATGGAAGGCAAAAGCTTTCTAATAAGAGGCTCACTCTGTGGGCCTTGGCATGCTCCCCTGTGTGGGTCAGGTTGACACATGGCATACCTGCGTAGGCATGTCATCATGAAGGCATGCAAAGTTCGCGCGCAGTGAGGCCCGTGAAAGAATGTGGCGAGCAGGGAAACCAGAGGCAGGTATGCCCATTCAACTGGCTTAATGACAAACAGCTCCTTGCTCTGTGCAGAGGCTCATGGATTGGTGCTGGCTCCCTGGAAAGTCAGGCGCAAAAGGATGCTGAAATTAACCAGGCGCTGCCCGTGGGAAGGGCTGCCGACGTCCCCTTGGGCCTGGGAGGGACCTCCTTGGTGGCAGCCTTAGCACATACTTGCCATTCTTGGCTCAGGCAGAGGGAGTGGGAGGAAAGAAAGAAAGAAAGAAAGAAAGAAAGGAAAGAAAGAAAGAAAGAAAAGAAAAGGAAGGAAGGAAGGAAGGAAGGAAGGAAGGAAGGAAGGAAGGAAGGAAGGAAGGAAGGAAGGAAGGAAGGAAGGAAAGGGAGGGAAGAAAGAAGGAAGGAAAGAAAGAAAGAAAGAAAGAAAGAAAAGAAAGAAAGAAAGAAAGAAAGAAAGAAAGAAAGAAAGAAGAAAGAAAGAAAGAAAGAAAAAATAAGACAGGAAGGATTTCCTCAATCCGGAGGAAGGGAAGGGAAGGGAAGGGAAGGGAGGGGAGGGGAGGGGAGAGGGGGAAGGGGAAGGGGAAGGGGAAGGAAAGGAAAGGAAAGGAAAGAAGGAAAGGAAAGGAAAGGAAAGGAAAGGAAAGGGAAAGGGAAGGGAAGGGAAGGGAAGGAAAGGAAAGGAAAGGAAGAAAGAAAGAAAGAAAAAATAAGACAGGAAGGATTTCCTCAATCCGGAAACCTCAGCTGTAGGACCCACATGCCATTCTCAGCTCAGCCATCAGCCATCGGGTGACAGGTCTCTCTCTCTCTTTCTCTCCCTCTCTCTCTTTCGGGATGACTGTCTCCAATCACAGAACTGATACATCGGATTAACTGGGAGCTGGGGCAGCACTGGCCTCACTAGCTCGTCTTAAATACAGAAATTGGTGAGTCAGACAGAAGCGTGCACACTTGCTTCACAAGAGAGGAAAAGCTGGGATAAAAGCCCGTGGAGTCTATCCCATTCATTCCTCTTGTGTTTCCTTTTATTTTTCTTTAAAAAAAAAAAAAAAAAAATGAAGGTCCCCTTGGTATTTGCCAATAGCGATAGTAAAACCAGATCTGCCTTGGTTGAACTGAGTAATAGTTCCTAAAACTTAAGACTCTTAATATTTAAGAGTCTATTTCCTGAAAAGAAGGACTGGGCCGGGCGCGGTGGCTCACGCCTGTAATCCTACCACTCTGGGAGGCCGAGGCTGGAGGATCGTTTGAGCTCAGGAGTTGGAGACCAGCCTGAGCAAGATAGAAACCCTGTCTCTACCAAAAATAGAAAGAAGTTAATTGGACAGCTAAAAATATACAGAAAAAATTAGCCGGGCATGGTGGCGCATGCCTGTAGTCCCAGCTACTCAGGAGGCTGAGGCAGGAGGATCACTTGAGGCCAGGAGTTGGAGGTTGCTGTGAGCGAGGCTGACGCCACGGCACTCACTCTAGCCTGGGCAACAGAGTGAGACTCTGTCTCGAAAAAAATAAAAAATTAAAAAATAAAAAAAAGAAGGGCTGCTCTGGTATCCAGTTCCCAGACTGGTGCAATATCTACAGCAACAATCCCCAAAACAAGCAAACCGGTCAAATCTTGGTTGTTTTTCTCCGGTGAAAAGCAGCTGGTGTTTATTTCCCACCCCTGCCCTGACTTGATAAAATCAAGTTCATTTCATCATGTAAACAAACAGAAAATTTATTTTCGTTCTAATGTCACATTTGCTCACTGCAAGGGGCTGCATCATAATAAATACTTATTGAACACTTAACAGAGACAGTCAAGACTTACAGCACTCACGATACATCGGGAAGGGTGTTAAATGCTTTATATGGTTTGTGCCATTCAATCATTTCTTTGACCCAATAAAGACCATGTGTTGAGCCTCCCTAATTCCAAACTCCAAAATGCTGCAAAATCTGAAACTTTCTGAGTGCCAACAGAAGTAGAAAATTCCATACATAAGTACTTAACACAAACTTTGCTTCCTGCACAAAATTATCATATGAAATTACCACCAGGCTATGTGTATAAGGTGGATATGAAACATAAATGAATTTTATGTTTAGACTTGGGTCCTACCGTGTTTCCTCGAAAATAAGACCTACCCATAAAGTAAGCCCTAGCAGGATGTCCAAGCATGTGTGCAATACAAGCCCTACCCCGAAAATAAGCCCTAGTGATGGGCGTGGCTATGAAAATAAGCCCTAGTGATGGGCGTGGCTATGAAAATAAGCCCCAGTGGTGGGCGTGGCTATGGAAATAAGCCCCAGTGCTGGGCGTGGCTATGAAAATAAGCCCTAGTGATGGGCGTGGCTATGAAAATAAGCCCTAGTGATGGGCGTGGCTATGAAAATAAGCCCTAGTGCTGGGCGTGGCTATGAAAATAAGCCCTAGTGCTGGGCGTGGCTATGAAAATAAGCCCCAGTGGTGGGCGTGGCTATGGAAATAAGCCCCAGTGCTGGGCGTGGCTATGAAAATAAGCCCCAGTGCTGGGCGTGGCTATGAAAATAAGCCCTAGTGCTGGGCGTGGCTATGAAAATAAGCCCTAGTGATGGGCGTGGCTATGAAAATAAGCCCTAGTGATGGGCGTGGCTATGAAAATAAGCCCTAGTGATGGGCGTGGCTATGAAAATAAGCCCTAGTGCTGGGCGTGGCTATGAAAATAAGCCCTAGTGATGGGCGTGGCTATGAAAATAAGCCCTAGTGATGGGCGTGGCTATGAAAATAAGCCCTAGTGATGGGCGTGGCTATGCACAACCGATGCATGTTGTCTTGGAGCGGGAAAGAACACGAGCAGCCCTTCTCATCTGCCCCATGACAGCTCTAGTGCTCCACAGGAGAGATCGGGGCCAATGGTTCTAAAGGAAATAGAGTCGCAAGAAATGCAAGATGGAATTCAGGGTTTGGAGAGTGAGGATGATGTTTCAGAAGAAGACGACTTCACTGTATTTGAATCATGTAGATGGTTGTACTGTACTTAAAAAAAAATAACACATCCCCTGAAAATAAGCCTAGGGTGTCTTCTTGAGGACGAATAAATTAAGGCCCTGTCTTATTTTTAGGGAAACACAGTAGTCCCAAGATATCTAATTCTATATATGCAAATATTCTGAAATCTAAAGAAGTCTGAAATCCAAAACACTTTGGTCCTGAGCATTTTTGGATAAGGGATACTCAACCTTGTGTTATTATTATCCACATTTTGCAGATAAGGAAATGGAGCCACAGAGAGATTTAATTATTTGATCAAGGTCTCACAGCTACTGAGGTAGGGCAGCTATAACTGGAACTCTCTCCAGGGAGTCTTTTGAGTTTCACAAAGGTGCTTCAGAAACCAAAAGGGCATATAGTATACTGACTACACAGGTCTGGCCTGTTGCAGCTGCTTATTGGAAAGCCAGACCTCTTTTAGGTTCCAAGTGTTGGGCATCTGCCACTATTTCCTTTGGAGAAAAGAAAAGGAATGTGCTCTTTAAATATGTTTGAAAGGCACCAGTTTAAAAATATACCCATTATCCGTGGAACTGAACTAGAGATACCTGAATATGTGCACCTTGCTCTATGCCCAGCATAGCATATTGCACATATGTGACCTTCAAAAAAATGATCGAATGGAAAAGCTTGCCTAATAGATGACATCGGCTGCTGATAAAGTTAATATCTGCCACACAATGGATACACAGCTGTATTATATCAATCATAGCTTTTTAGAAAATTATTTCAAAACATACGGTGTAAGTACTTAATCATTCCAGAAAGCAAGCAATGCAGATAAAAATATCAGAATAACTTCTAGTAAGTTTGCAGTTTCATCCCACGTTCTAACCAGGCTCTGCCTCTAAAAAGCAAAGAGGGAAAAGCCATTTCATAACGGCCACTTAGTGACCACACTTAGGAAGTGATTCCTTCTCTGCATTTTTGTTCCTTCTCTTTCCTGAAAGGGGGATATCACTGTTCCCGGGCGCCGAAATGTCTGAATCAGAGCTTCGAGTAACCAGAGTCAGGAATGATCTGGA
Organism: Microcebus murinus; assembly: GCF_040939455.1. NCBI lineage: Eukaryota > Metazoa > Chordata > Mammalia > Primates > Cheirogaleidae > Microcebus > Microcebus murinus. The sequence goes on along the minus strand of NC_134133.1, from coordinate 4,011,213 downwards.
TTTGTGCAGATCTCGTGAACCAGGGGCAATATTGGGTGAGCCCCCTAGACAAAGTCTGGAAAGTTCTCCATGCTAACATACTCTCTGCTTCAGTGGAAGGAATGGAAAGCCCCCAATTCCTCCCACTCCCAGTAGAAAAGGAATGAATATTAGATCTTGCTTATTGAACTTGGGCACGCGCACAAGCTACGGCCGAAGAGGTTGCACTGCATTTACTCAACTTTCTGAATCTAGTCACTTCCCCCAGTTGGGTTCAAAGCTCTTCAGCCCTGCAAACTCTACCATGCCTGGGGAAGGGTCTTTCGCTCCCTGAAGTCAAAGAAATGCCCAGGGATGCATTCAAGGAACGAAAGGGTTAGGTCACTGGGAATGAAAGGAAAGCACAGCAAGGCGACTCACACGTGGCCCAGCTCGTGGGCGATCGTGAAGGCTGTACTCAACCCACTGTCTTCGGTGATGGAACAGCTTCTATACGGATCGCAGATGGTTCCCAGCTCAGCCAGACCTGGCGGCAGGGAAAGCAAAACGACAAGGGTTTTCTTTTTTTTTTTTAACCTTAAAAAGCAAGCATGGCTTGAAATAAAAAAAAAAAACAAAAAAAAAAACATGCAATGAACTGTTTTTGCCTTGCAGGACACAACAGAGGACTCACCTAAAGTGTCGCATTTGTCATGGGCTCTGCAGATATCCTGCCTGCAAACAAAGCAGACTTAGGCCTTGACAACAGCAGAGAGTAAATGTCAACACAGGCACACACGTTAGGGCAGGGGTCCTCAAACTTTGTAAACAGGGGGCCAGGTCACCGTCCCTCAGACCATTGGAGAGTGCGCACTGCGGGCCCGGGACGCGTCGGCTGCTAAGCAGGACAGGCAGCGGCGGCACAAACACCCAGAGGGCCGGATAAATGTGCTAGGTGGCCCACATGTGGCCCTCGGGCCGCAGTTTGAGGACCCTTGCTTTAGACTCTTCCAGGCATTCACAAAAGCACACACTTTTGGGAGGGGAGTTACAAAAAATAGTTTAACAAGGCCAGCCTTTCACCACTCAAAAAACTTTGGGACTAGCTGCTTTAAGGATTAAAAGCTCCATTAAGAAGTCTCTTTCTGCAGCCTGGATAGCCAAAGAGCAGTCAGGAAACCCTCCAACCAGGGCTTTTCCCAAATACCCCGGAGGAAGTGCTTCTACTTTCATAAAGACTCTTCGGCCAGGCGCGGTGGCTCACGCCTGTCATCCTAGCACTCTGGGAGGCCGAGGAGGGAGGATCGCTCAAGGTCAGGAGTTCGAGATCAGCCTGAGCAAGAGCGAGACCCCGTCTCTACTAAAAATAGAAAGAAAATAATTGGCCAACTAATATATATAGAAAAAAATTAGCCGGGCGTGGTGGCGCATGCCTGTAGTCCCAGCTACTTGGGAGGCTGAGGCAGGAGGATCGCTTGAGCCCAGGAGTTGGAGGTTGCTGTGAGCGAGGCTGATGCCATGGCACTCACTCTAGCCTGGGCAACAAAGTGAGACCCTGTCCCAGAATAAAAAAAAAAAAGACTCTTCCAGAACATTCCTGAGAAGGCGCTAAATGCCATGCATTTCAGTTCATCTAAGTGTTAAGTGTTCATGACAATATCAGAGGTGGCACAGTTAGGCCAGCACCCCCCTTTGTTGCGCCTTATAAATGCTTTAAACATTTTTGAGATAGCAGCTGCCATTGAAAAATTGGGAAATCTCACACTAAAAAAAAAAAAAAAAAATCCACCTTTCAGGCTTCTTGCAAAAATCACAAAAGTTGGCGACACTAGACTTGTAGTGCATGGCAATAGCAGGTGTGTTATACCAGGCATGTACTCTCAGGACTGCTTGGCACATTTATTCCTCACCTGGCACCTACAGGTGAGCGGTTCTCAAACCAGGGGTGAGTCTGCGCCACCCTCTAGGGGGCGCTAGGCAATGTCTGGAGACTACTGCAGGTTGTCACAAATGCAAAGAGGGGTGTTACTGATTTATATGTGGGGGGCAGAGGCCAGGATGGGGCTGAACACCCTGCAATGCACTGGGTACCCCCAAAGCAAAGAACTATCTGGTCCAAAGTGTCAACGGTGCCTAAGTTGAGAAGCCCTCTCTATATACCAGGGGCTGGCTACCCTAGCCCATGCACTTGACCTGAAACTGAAAGATTTGAGGAATAAGAAATCCACATACCTGGTTACAAGTACAGCTGTGTCATGGTGGATTCCACCTGGGTAGTTCTTGGAATGCTGCCACAGGCAGAAGTTTTTTAATGTGGTCTGGGCATTAAAAGATATAGAAGGTCCGTCCTAAATACAGAGAAGAGTTATGGTTGGTCTCTTGAACCAACACCAATTAGATATGCCATTTCGGATACAGATAGAAGAAAAAAAGAAAAAAAAACTTTATTACCTGTTCATTATGAATCACAACTAAGTTCACAATAACAATATTAATTAAATTTCCAATACTTGGGTCTTTATAGATAGAGGCTACCTGTAACCGAGATAAATTTTTCAAAGTTAATTGTGAACTCCGTGTAAGCAATAAGCAATTCACGTCTTACGTTGGGCTCCATGTCTGTTTACGTTTCATGCAACATACGCATTTTGTGGTTCTCAATTTTCATTCACTCAACCGTCATCTATTTCAAGTCTCTTTGTAAAATCCACACATGGCCATTTTAGAAAATAATGAATTCAAACACGTTTACATTCCAAGGTGTTTTCCTGTAAAAATCTCGCTGCCACGAGGCTTAACATTTTTCATTGCACCAAGAACACCGGACATTAATTTTCCAACAAGCTTTTTCCTCCCATGTGAAATCCAGGATTGCCAACTCACAAAAATCTCACAATGACCACGTTTGCTAATTACTACTGTTCTTTATGTTTTTCACTCATTTGTGTCCTTGACAATCTGCTAACCTTATTTTTTTTTTTTTGGCATTACTATAACTAATTATGAGCTAACATTCATTGCATGCTTATTATGGACTAGATGCTTGCTGAAAACCGCGTATGCATTTATTTTTAGTGACCACAGCAAAACTTCAGGCTAGGTATCATTACAAGCTCTGTTCAATAAACGAGGAGACTAAGGCTCAGAGAAGTTAAGCAACTTGTCCAAGGCCACACAGCCGTGAGTGACAAGAGCCAGAACTCTCGATCTAGGTGAGTCTGACCCAAAAGTCTTTGTTCGTAATCAAAAGTCTCATGACAGATCTGAAATTATGGGGTGGAAATGCAAGTGTGCACAGGCGAGACGTGGTTAGGTTTTCCTTTGCTTCCTGGCCATAAGGGGCTAAGCAGGGGACAGGGCAGGGGGTGAGAGAGGAGGAGGGGGGAGGCGGGGCTGGGGAGAGAGTTAAGGGAATTGTTCACAGCAGAGGGGGGAAGATAAAGACCAACATAGGGCACACGGATGGAAGAAGAAACCCTAAAGCAATACTCCCAAACAGGAATGCTTTTCCCGTCTGGGGAATTTATTAAAAGTAGGTTCCAGTTCGGATAAATTAAGGTTAATCCATAAAAAGGAATATTATGCTAAGGCTTAAAATGAGTTAACAGTGGGTCTATTATGGGCTGCTAATGGAACAATCTTGAGCATTTCAAGAAAACAGCAGTGTGGAAAACAGAGCACGAAAATGCTCCTTTTCTGTTTGCAGAGTCATACTTATTTGCTCAAGCAGGGTCTAAAGTTACACTGCTGCATACAGTAGTCACTCTCTCCACGCGTGGTTACCAAGCACGTGGACGGGTGGCCAGCCCAAACCGAGATGCGCCGTGTGTCTAAAACACAGACTGGATTTTGAAAACTTAGTACAAAAAAAGTAAAATATCTCATTAATTTTGGGGATGATTTTTGCATATGACATAAAATATATTATTAAAACTAATTTTACCTTCAAATGTGGCTACTAGAAAATTTAAAATTAAATACGTGACTTGCATTACATTTCTATTGGGCAGTGATTGTTAGAAATACACAAAAACTTTTTTTTTTTGAGACAGAGTCTCACTCTGTTGCCCAGGCTAGAGTGAGTGCCGTGGCGTCAGCCTCGCTCACAGCAACCTCAAACTCCTGGACTCAAGCCATCCTCCCGCCTCGGCCTCCCAGAGTGCTAGGATGACAGGCGTGGGCCACCACGGCTGGCCCACAAAAACGGTTAACAATGGTTGCCTCTGGGAATTGGCACAGAGAGGGATATTCATTTTTTAATCAATTGTCTTTGGTTCTGTTTGATTCTTTTTTTAATCATGCAAATGTACTGTATATTTTCGATTCAAAAAATGACACTAGGAAAATAGAATGATAGATTCCTCAAGCTCACTCACCCCAGGGCTACTTAATTAGAAGCCTGGAGGCTCACAGCTACATGAATTAAAAAGTTCCAGGGGTGACAGCGATTCTCTCACCGGGCTGTTGGAAGCTCAGAAGCGAGGGGGTTTGGGGGAAAAGCATTGGTTTGGGGGAACCAGACCAGCTTAGAGAACACATGCAGTGTTCTGAGTCACTTCCTAGCTTTCCCTAGCCATGGGCAAGTGACCCAACTCCTCTGAGACTCAGTTTTCTCATCCAAAAAATCAGGATGACAAATCCCAACCAGCAGGGTTGCCAGGAGGATTAGAACTCACGCCTTTTAAGTAAGAAGCACATAATCTAACACAGAATAAACAATACCGATGACCGCTACTGTTACCATGAAAAAGGCAGCCCATGAATAATCGATCTTAGGTTCTCTTCTGCCACTCGCCTGGAGGGTTGACATACACCAGCCCCAAATGAGCCGCAGCCAAGCCACTGGGGGGGGATCCCGCTCCCCCAGTGGAACGCCGGGCGACCCCATGAGTCACCTTCTCCGGAATGTACTTACAATTGACATCAGGGTTAAGATATAGTGTTGAAGGTTGGCTCCGTGGTACAAAACCATCTTGTTGTCGGCCACCACCATCACTTCTACAAACCGTGGGTAGGATAAAAAACGTTTTGTCCTGCTGTGAGTCCTAGGGCCCCCTGCGCTCTCGGTCTTGTTCCCATAGGCAGAGAGCCCTTTTGTCGCCAATCCCAGGCTCAATTCGGCCACGTCCTCCGCCAGGTTACTCCTTCCGCCCCATTTTATTGCTCCGGGTTTCCTCTTGTCTTTATGGCGGCTACTTTTGTGCTCTGTAACAGATCAGACGGTACGCCTTGATTCTCAAGCCACAACTATTTTATATTAAGATTCTAACTTGATGCGTTTTTTGTTGTTGTTTTTTTGTTTTTTTTTTTTTTTTGAGACAAGAGTCTCGCTTTGTTGCCCAGGCTAGAGTGAGTGCCATGGCGTCAGCCTCGCTCACAGCAACCTCAAACTCCTGGGCTCAAGCGATCCTCCTGCCTCAGCCTCCCGAGTAGCTGGGACTACAGGCATGCGCCACCATGCCCGGCTAATTTTTTCTATATATTTTTAGTTGGCCAATTAATTTCTTTCTATTTATAGTAGAGACGAGGTCTCGCTCTTGCTCAGGCTGGTCTTGAACTCCTGACCTCGAGCAATCCGCCCGCCTCGGCCTCCCAGAGTGCTAGGGTGACAGGCGTGAGCCACCGCGCCCGGCCTTTGATGGGTCTTAAATGCATTGATTTTCAAGCCACAACTACTTCATATTAAAAATTTAGCTCGACGTATCTCAAAATGATGTTTCTGGAGTCAAATTACACACAAAATCAAGTCCTCCGTGCTGAGATCTCTACAGGTGCGACTCAACCTGTGCTCTCGCCCCAACGACTAAGGATTTGAGGTTAGCCTCTCTGGAAGGTTCCATACACGCTCACTTAAGGTATTAGAAATTTAGGCCTAAGGCCGCGCGCAGTGGCTCACGTCTGTCATCCTAGCTCTCTGGGAGGCCGAGGCGGGAGGATCGCTCGAGGTCGGGAGTTGGAGATCAGCCTGAGCAAGAGTGAGACCCTGTCTCTACTAAAAAAAAAAAAAAAAATAGAAAGAAATTAATTGGCCAACTAAAAATATATGGAAAAAAATTAGCCAGGCATGGTGCTGCATGCCTGTAGTCCCAGCTATTCGGGAGGCTGAGGCAGGAGGATCGCTTGAACCCAGGAGTTGGAGGTTGCTGTGAGCGAGGCTGACGCCACGGCACTCACTCTAGCCTGGGCAATAGAGTAAGACTCTGACTCCAAAAAAAAAAGAAAAAAGAAAATTAGTCTTAAATTTAAGGGCAACAATTGCACGTGATTCGTTTCATTTGGTGACAAAACTCATGCAAGGATTCAAGAGGTCGTGCCCTCCTTGTTCTTTGCTACAGACACAATAAGCGACAATAACTGCAGCTACAGAGCCCCAGAAAGAGCGGAAATGTTTCATGAGCACCACGTTTGATATTCAATGAGATACAGTACGAAGAGGCCTGAGAGGTGGACAGACTAATGGATGATACGAAGAAACCGTAGAAAAACGCAAAAGTGTCCTATTACCTTATTAGATCATTGCAATACTTGATATATGAGAATACGACGACTGCTATTCAATGCCTCTGATTCTTTTGATTGATTTGATTTGAGGCTCAGTTGAGGAGGTAGATTCAACTTAAGAGAGTATGGGCAAGAAGCTGGGGCCATCATGCACGCTATCAGATTAGCTCTGCTCATTTCCAACTCTTGCCTGCGTCTCTTGGGTTCTAGGCAAGCTTGCTGTTCTCACTGGCAACACCTGGAAACTTAGAAAATTCCGTCTCTTTGGCCTCATCAGACCTGAATCTGCACCCACCAACCTCCCAGGCGAGTCACAGCCACCCTGAAATTCTGAGTCTCCAACTTGGCTGCACGCCTGTATTGCTGGTGCAAACACTCCATTTGCACATCATCAACCACACAATAAACAGAACAGGCAGGAAAGTGCCCGCCAAAATATGCTTTGAGTAAAAACAGGATTTAATCAGTTATCTTGACTATCGGATCACAAATGGGCTCTGTTGCTTTCATGTCACTAGCTCAGGGGTCCTCAAACTTTTTAAACAGGGGGACCCAGTTCACATTCCACGCATGCGCACTCCGGGCCCGGGACGAGCCGGCTGCTAAGCAGGACAGGCAGCGGCGGCAAAAACACTGGACGGGCCGGATAAATGTGCTAGGCGGGCAGCAATGTGGCCCGGGGACCGTAGTTTGAGGACCCCTGCACTAGCTTGTGGTCTGAAATGAGGCAACAGAATTATGCAACTAAGAAGTGCGCCCACCTAAGACACAGGGAACAGAATTTGTTACACCAACACCAAAAAATAAAGATACAAAAAGTTCAGCCATAATTGACTGCATATTTGAAAGGCCCAGATATTTGATCATTATGAAGAACTGTTAAAACAATCAATTTAGGCCAGGATGTGCATTCTACCCAAGTTGACTATTTTAGCGATTATTAAAATACAGTAGTCCCGGCCGGGCGCGGTGGCTCACGCCTGTCATCCTAGCTCTCTGGGAGGCTGAGGCTGGTGGATTGCTCAAGGTCGGAAGTTCAAAACCAGCCTGAGCAAGAGTGAGACTCTGTCTCTACTAAAAATAGAAAGAAATTAATAGGCCAACTGAAAATATATAGAGAAAAAATGAGCCGAGCATGGTGGCGCATGCCTGTAGTCCCAGCTACTCGGGAGGCTGGGGCAGGAGGATCGCTTGAGCCCAAGAGATTGAGGTTGCTGCGAGTGAGGCTGACCCCACCACGGCACTCACTCTAGCCCGGGCAACAGAGTAAGACTCTGTCTCAGAAAAATAAAAAATAATACAGTAGTCCCTCTTCATCTGAGGTTTCACTTTCCTCAGTTTCAGTGACCCTCGGTCACTGAAAATATTAAATGGAAAATTCTAGAAAGAACTCATTCATAAGCTTTACATTCCACACTGTCCTGAGTAGCGATGGAATCTCACACCCTCCCACCCCGTCCCGCCTGGGACGTGAAACCTCTCTGTGTCCAGCCCTTCTTCCCTGGGACATTCCCCGACCTGCAGAACCCCAGCGACTCCACTCATCAGATGGACTGCCCCAGTGCTGGGTTCAAGTCACCCTTATTTTATCAGCGATGGCCCCGAAGTGCAAGAGGAGCGATGCTGGCCATTTGGACGTGCCAACGGGCAGCCGCAAAGAGCCTCTTTTAAAGGGAAAAGGTGAAAGTTCTCGATTGAATAAGAAAAAAAAAAAAAAAAAAAAGAATCACAGGCTGAGGGTGCTATGATCTACAGCAAGAATGAATCTTCTATTCATGATTTCGAAGAAAGAAAAAAAGAGACTTATGTTGGTTTTGCTGTTGCACCTCAAACTGCCAACGTCGTGGCCACAGTGCATGCTAAGTGCTTCGTTAAGAGGGAAAAGGCATGAAGTTCGTGGGTGGAAGGCATGAACAGAAAACGTGTTCCAAGTGTCGGCAATCGGGTTTGGTAATATTTGTGGTTTCAGGCATCCACTGGGGGGTCTTGACATAATACGTATCCCCCACGGATAAGTGGGGACTACTATAGTAAAATCTGTCTACACTGTCACAAAAGTATACCTGCAGTGAGAAAAACACAAAATACTGTGTCGAATGCATTTTTTTTTTTTTTTGACCACTAGAAGGGAAGAAACTGTGCTCTCACAAATCATCAGAGGGGACCTGGTATAGGGAGAACCTCAGCATGAACCAAAGCAATAGTTGGAAACAAGGTACGCTTATTTAAATAAACTTGAAGAAAATTAAGGCACCACTCGCAAAATAGACTTCCCAACAGTCAGCAACTCATGTAAATTCTAACATTTTTGGGAAAACATTCCACTCTCAAGTAATCTGTGTGGCACAGAAAAAATTCAGGATACTTTAGGTGGCATGAAAATGCAAGAACTAAATTATTTCTTGGAGATGGAAAGCAGTATCTTCTAATACATCATGCTTAGTGGTTTTATTCATCTTGACCTCTTCTGCTAATGAGTTAGAATCATATTTATCGACACAGCTCCAAACTTTGATACCTGCTGATCTGCTGGTGAAAAAATATTTTAAACGAGCCTCATTGCACACTGCAATACAACAAAATGCACGTAACATTGCTAAATAACTGGGGTTCATTTGGGAAACAGCAGCCAGGCCTTCCTCGTTATTCAGTGGTTACTCATTGAAGTGTTTCCCACCAACGGGAGTTGGGCCGTGGAGATCCGAATGCCGCATTAACAATTGGGAAGTTAATTATTGCTCCGCATTTTCATAAGGTTTATCAAAATTTAACTGAATTTCCTTAAGCCGCTGAGCCACCTTGTGACCTCACGTAGCACAGGACTGAAGGCAAGTCCCCTCTCTGCTCCACCCAAGCTTGAAAGAGAGAAAGAAGGCGGGGCAGGACTCCTTAGTGGTTTTCCACTCGGATTCTGGAGCCAGAACAAGCCCTGGTTCCCACTGCTGCCCTAATGTTCTAGCTCAGGGGTCCTCAAACTTTGTAAACAGGGGGGGCCAGGTCACTGTCCCTCAGGCCGTTGGAGAGTGCGCACTGTGGGCCCGGGACGAGTCGGCTGCTAAGCAGGACAGGCAGCGGCTGCTAAGCAGGACAGGCAGCGGTGGCAAAAACACCCAGGGGGCCGGATAAATGTGCTAGGCATCCCTCATGTGGCCGTAGTTTCCGGACACCTGTTCTAGTTACCCTTTCTTGGGCAGTTTCCTGCCCAAAGCCTCAGTTTCCTCATCTGTAAAATGGGGATAATAACAGCACACCTCAAAGGGGAACCGTGGAGATGAAAAAAGATAACACGTAGAAATGCCTTTCGGGCAGAGCACCACGGCACACACCAGAGAGCTATTAAATATTTAACGCGGTAATCATTATTACTGGTTATTGCTTTACTAGGAGTATGCAAAATATCCCCTCTTTGTAAATTAGTTCGTTGGTTTCTCAGACAGAACAAATCTATTTCAGAAAGAATCTTGGAGGCCGGGCACGGTGGCTCATGCCTATAATCCTAGCACTCTGGGAGGCCGAGGCGGGTGGATTGCTCAAGGTCAGGAGTTCGAAACCAGCCTGAGCAAGAGCGAGACCCCCGTCTCTGCTAAAAATACAAAGAAATTAATTGACCAACTAAAAATATATATACAAAAAATTAGCCGGGCATAGTGGCGCATGTCTGTAGTCCCAGCTACTCGGGAGGCTGAAGCAGGAGGATCGCTTGAGCCCAGGAGTTGGAGGTTGCTGTGAGCGAGGCTGACGCCACGGCACTTACTCTAGCCTGGGTAACATAGTGAGACTCTGTCTCAAAAAAAAAAAAAACAGAATCTTGGGAAGGAGGGAAAGAAGGGAGAGGAGGGAAGGTGGGCAGGAAGGAAGGGACTGAAGGCATGAACAACCAGGGCCTGATGCCATGGGACGTCCAAGGTAGATAATAAGGACAGGGACGTGTGGAATGACAGTGAGAAGACAGGGTCTGAGATGTCATTAGATGTAAATAAATGCAGCAAACACTTCCACCTCTCAACTGGCTCCGGTGGCTGTTGGCATACAGGTGACAAAACACGGACGCCAACGTCAGCTTCCTGGCCCTCTTGGCTCTGGCCAGATCTCAGATCTGCAATCCTGAGCATGCTCAGAGAGTTACTCAATGAAGCCTCACACGGGGACCCAGTAGGACAAGAGAAATCAAATCTGCTGGCATCAGCAGATGATGAACAAGCAAGCACCATGTGGGAGAAAAAAAAAAAAAAAAAAAAAAAGACAAAACAAGAAACCAAAACCAGCTCTAAAACCCATGACGGTTCTAATAATAAAAAAACAATGTGTTTCCCGAAACGGCGTTGAATTGTTCTTGCACGTACAAAAAGCCCTAATGTGCATGAACGAAAAGCCAACCAAGTTTCATTGTTTTTAAGGGTCCTCAATTTGCTGGCTTCAAACACAACAGTGGAATCCCTGGACTGTCATTACGATCGTGTTCCCACACCCAGCACTCTTAGCAAACCCTGAGCTGCATTTAAAAGAAAGAAAGAAAAAAAAAAAAAAAAAAAAAAGGGAAGTGGCCAGTGTCAAGCAGCACAACAGGCTCATCCTGACAGTAAGCAGACCCCAAGGACAATACTGGCTGCTCAGCCTGCTCTGGGGCTGGCCTGAACTTTTGGGGACAAAGTTTCCACGAGAGCAGTTTACAGGACGGTAATCCCGTAAGATAGCTCCAAAAACAAATCGACGAGGTTTGCAAAACGCTTACACGCTGGCATTGCCATCTGGGACTTTCTCTGGCATTCCCTTCGAGAACTTTCTCTGTGTAAATGAATATTTTATTTCACAAGCTCGGAGAAGTCTTGCAAGAAAGAAGTCCTGCAAGAAGAAAGGAACCAGCTTACATTCGCTTAACCGCACGATTGCCAGACTTACGGGATGCGTGGAGGTTTGAGAGGCGACATCCTTAGAAATGCAACGACAGGGACAGGGCGCCTTGGAAGAAAACGGCTGAGAAATGTCCTGGTGTTCAAGGGGCGGTCGGAAGCTTGTCTGATGGTCACTGCGCTATCGTCTAAGGGGGCAGGTGCCACCAGCCACCTGGGCAGGGAAATTCGCTGACCCAGGCACACGGAATTGGGGGATGGGGGTCACACTATACCCAAAGGACCCTGAAGCTCTGCCACTCAATGCAGCGACAAGGAGCACTACAGGCTATACCAACATGGCTAAGGTTCGCTGACTGCTTTTCTCTCTCTGTGTCAAGCTCTCTCCCAAGCGGCTCCCATGGCTTCGTGTCATTATTCCTCATAGCAACCCTATACGGTAGGGACTTGTCATCTCCATTTCATAAATGAGGAAGTCGAGGGACACTTGAAATAACCGGAGAAAATATTGAAAGAACATCTATCCGAAGTAGCATCGTGCTTTGCTACGGGGCTATTTGGTTTTGCTGTTCATGCCCTGCAGGACGCTCTGCTTCTTCTTCGGGGGATGCTGGTTTTGACTCATGCCGTCCCTGAGCAGGAAGGGGGGACTGGCCGTTCTGGCCGGCGAGGACGCCAGCTGCCCACGGGGCCGCTCTGTGCCACCCGCCTCCTCGGGCCCGGCGCCCTCCCGCAGAAATAAAATGCAAAGAACACACGTGGAAGTTAACAATTTCTAGTAGCCACATTAAAAAAGAAATAAAAAAAAAAAAGCCAAAAGCAACAGATGGCGTTAATTATAGATGACAATCTGGGCTCAGGAGGCACAGGGACCTGCCTTTAAATCCCAGCTGCTCTGCATTCAACCTGTGTGTGGCCCTGAGCCCCCTGCGCCTCAGTTTTCCTCATCTGTGCAATGGGTATAATAACCGTTGGTGCCTAATACAGGGGTGAGGAGGGGTCAGTGGCTTAATCTACGCGACACAAGGTGTTGAGACACGGCCCCGCGTGCAGCAGGCGCTCTGGAGGTCGGAGCTGCGGCGGCTGTCACCGAGGACGAGGACAGCTCCGGGCTGCTGCTCTCTCATCCCAACGTCCAGTGACCAGGGAAGTCAGTGGCCACAGGGGCCATGCCGATCACAGGTGGCCCTCACTGGGGTCCTCCCCAACCAAGGACCACCGTGCCCAGCACCCTGGCCCGGCGCAGAAGGGCTCGATTGATCGACTGACTTTAAGATCGTATTTTGTGGCTGGACGCTCAGTTCTGGCTGCAGAACCCTCATCCCTTAAAATTCAGGCGTCCTCAAGCTACAGCCCACAGGGGACATGTATCCGGCCCGCCACCGGGTGTTTGTGCCGCCGCTGCCTGTCCTGCTCAGCAGCCGACGCGTCCCGGGCCCACAGTGCGCACTCTCCAACGGTCTGGGGGACGGTGAGCTGCACCCCCTGTTTACAAAGTTTGAGGACCCCTGTTTTAAATGAATGAAAAGTCTAACATCTTTCGCTATAGACTTGAGACAACTTCTTGATGAACAATTTTACTAGTTTATTCTTTTTTTTTCTTTTTGAGAGTCTCACTCTGTCACCCGGGCTAGAGTGAGCGCCGTGGCGTCAGCCTCACTCACAGCAACCTCCAACTCCTGGGCTCAAGCGATCCTCCTGCCTCAGCCTCCCGAGTAGCTGGGACTACAGGCATGCGCCACCATGCCCGGTTCATTTTTTCCATATATTCTTAGTTGGCCAATTAATTTCTTTCTATTTTTAGTAGAGACGGGGTCTCGCTCTTGCTCAGGTTGCTTGCCAACTCCTGACCTTGAGCGATCCTCCCGCCTCGGCCTCCCAGAGTGCTAGGATGACAGGCGTGAGCCGCCGCGCCCGGCCTCACTAGTTTATTCTGAATGAGCCTTACACTTAAAATAAACTCACTGGCACTCCCCAAAACTCACTGGAGTCATACTTGTGAACATTCCGTCTTCAAGCACTGTCCAGGCTTTTCCACGAGCCGCAGCCTGGAAGAAGCACAGGACTGGGAAGTCCGAGGCCCACGTTTGCCAGTCGTCCAGCCCCGAGGTGACGGGTCCCTTCGAAGCTCTGGGCCTCGATCCGCCCACCCGTAAAGAGACGGACTGGGAGAGAAGTTCTCTCTACAGCTCCGGCCAGTCTTAAAAATGTATGAGTTCTTATATTTTGTAAGATAAAAGGGAATAATGACTAAAAATGAAGTCTTGAGCTTCAAAAGGGGTGAAACGCAACTGAGTCTCTCTCCGGGCCACCGTTGCTTTCAGGGAGGCTGAGGGTGACATAACCCAACAACCGGAGGGGGACACAGCAGAAGGACACAGGAGGACTCCTAGGGAGAGCCCAGCCCAGAACAAGAGCCCTTTTGCTGATGTTCACTTATATTGAGGGGGAACAGTGGATGCGTTGCCATCACTTACTGGAACGTTTTTTATTTTGGATCTGCAAGAACAGCTAATACTGTGTTTCCCTGAAAATAAGCCCTCCCCATAAAATTAGCCCCAGCAGGATGTCTGAGCATGTGCGCAATAGAAGCCCTACCCCGAAAATAAGCCCTAGTGATGGGCGTGGCTATGAAAATAAGCCCTAGTGGTGGGCGTGGCTATGAAAATAAGCCCTAGTGATGGGCGTGGCTATGAAAATAAGCCCTGGTGATGGGCGTGGCTATGAAAATAAGCCCTAGTGGTGGGCGTGGCTATGAAAATAAGCCCTGGTGATGGGCGTGGCTATGAAAATAAGCCCTAGTGATGGGCGTGGCTATGAAAATAAGCCCTAGTGATGGCCGTGGCTACGAAAATAAGCACTAGTGCTGGGCGTGGCTATGAAAATAAGCCCTGGTGATGGGCGTGGCTATGAAAATAAGCCCTAGTGGTGGGCGTGGCTATGAAAATAAGCCCTTGTGATGGGCGTGGCTATGAAAATAAGCCCTAGTGATGGGCGTGGCTATGAAAATAAGCCCTAGTGATGGGCGTGGCTACGAAAATAAGCCCTAGTGGTGGGCGTGGCTATGAAAATAAGCCCTAGTGGTGGGCGTGGCTACGCAGCGCATCTGCACAACCCATGCATGTCGTCGCGGAGCGGGAAAGAACACGAGCAGCCCTTCTCATCTGCCCCGTGACAGCTCTATGGCTCCACATGAGAGATCGGGGCCGATGGTTCTAAAGAAAATAGAGTCGCAAGACATTCAGGATGGAATTCGGGGTTTGGAGAGTGAGGATGATGTTCCAGAAGAAGACGACTTCACTCTATTTGAATCAATGTAGATGGCTGTACTGTACTTAAAAAAATAACACATCCTCTGAAAATAACACATCCCTCTGCTTGAGGAAAAATAAATATAAGATCCTGTCTTATTTTGGGGGAAACATGTAAATGTCTACAAGTTAAGAGACTTTTTGAAAAGACAAATCCCAATCTCAGAGACAATATTTGCAAACTGCAGATCTCATCAAATGCTTCTCTCTAGAATATATAAAGAACTCTGAAACTCAATAATAAGAAAGTCAACATTCCAATATTTTAAAAAGTGGGCAAAAGGTCTGAACAGAGACTTCACCAAAGAAGATACACGGATAGCAAATAAGCACACAAAGAAATGCTCAACCTCATCAGTCATTAGGGAAATACAAATTAAAACTGTCATTAGGATTTACTAGACACTTACTAAAATAGCCAAAATTTTAAGAACTAACAAAAACCCCCAACAAAATATTGATCATACCAAGTGCCAGGTAGGATGCAGAGAAACTAGAACTTTTATACCCTGCTCATGGGGCTGCAAAATGGTACAGCCACTTTGAAAAAAGACCGGCAGTTTCTAATAAGGTTAAATACAAGGTTTACCCTATAACCCTGCCATCTCACCCCTGGGTATTTACCCAGCTGAAATGGAAATTTATAGTCACACAAAACCCACTCTATATAAATGTTTACAGTGGCTTTATTTATAGTGGCCAGAAACTGTGTCCCGCAATGGGGTAATGGATAAACAAACGGGTATATCCACACAATGGAATATTACGCAGCCATAAAAAAGGATGAATTACTGATACAGCCAACAGTGTGGATGAACCTTGAATGCACCGTGCTTAGTGACTCTATTCATCTACTATTCTGGAGAAGGCCAAGTGGCAGAGACAGAAAACAGAGAGGTAAGGAGTGGGGCTGACTGCAGAGCACACTAGGATCTGCTGTATAACTCGATTGTGATGACAGTTTCATGATTCCATGCATTTGCCAAAACTTGCAGACCTGGCAGGCTAAGAAGGATGACTGTTACCGCACGTAAATCATACCTCAAAAGAAAAGTGGATAGAAAACACCACGGAACACTACTCATGGAAACTAAAAAGATGTACAAACAATAACATAAAAATCTTAGCCGTAAAATTCTGAAGCTTGAACTTTTTCCATATACCAACCACATTTTTAATACTGTGCTCTAATTCTGTCCTATGAGAATTGAGGATCTCTGAGAAACGATGACTTGTGCCAACATTTGCCCTTCATTTTATTTATTTATTTATTTATTGAGACAGAGTCTCACTCTGTTGTCCAGGCTAGAGTGAGTGCCATGGCATCAGCTTAGCTCACAGCAACCTCAAACTCCTGGGCTCAAGCGATCCTCCTGCCTCAGCCTCCCGGGTAGCTGGGACTACAGGCATGTGCCACCATGCCCAGCTAATTTTTTCTGTATATTTTTAGTTGGCCAATTAATTTCTTTCTATTTATAATAGAGACGGGGTCTCGCTCTTGCTCAGGCTGGTTTCGAACTCCTGACCTTGAACAATCCTCCCGCCTCGGCCTCCCAAAGTGCTAGGATGACAGGCGTGAGCCACCACGCCCGGCCCCTTCATTTGATTTTGTTCCTTCTCGAAGCCTCTGGGCCACATGTCCATAGCACATCACATCTTGCATCTACCCAGGCTGCTTTTTGTGACACTCAGAACACTTTATATTCACTAACGATCTTAGGTTGCACGGAATGTCCATGCAAACGTCTGGTCCAGATGTAAAAAGACAAATGAGAAAACTCACCCATCGTTGGTTATAAGAAAGACTATAATGATACAATCATCATAAAGAACCCAACTCTGGTGGATACAAAGTTGCAAAATTTAAATGGCAATTGCATGACAAAATAGCAGTTTATTCATCAAGTGGGCAAAACTCACCCATAGGTGGCTACAATGAACACTATAATGATATGATCATCATAAAGAACCCAACTCTGGTGGATACAAAGTTGCAAAATTTAACCGGCAATTGCATGACAAAATAGCACTTGATTCAACAGGTGGGCAAAACTCACCCATAGGTGGCTACAATGATCGTCATAAAGAACTCAACTGTGGCGGATACCAAGTTGCAAGTTTTAAACCGCAATTGCATGATTAAAAATAGCACTTTATTAAACGAGTGGGCTTAGTGACCCTCACATGCAGAGACTCAGGAAATCTGACAATGTGTTATTTTAAAAAGACAACCCGCTCAAGTGAAAGGTCCAAAGGGTCCTCAGGTAGCTGCAAGCACCCTTTTGCCCAAGCAGAGAATGGGTTTCTGAAGCAAGGTGACAAGAACTGCCTAGAATATGATGATCAGCAGAGACAGGCTAAGATCCTGAGATGGGGGGGAAGGTCTGAAGCAGGAACCCCCCCACCTGGCTGTCTCTAGATCCAGAAACTTATCAAAAGGGCTCTGGGGAAAGGCCGAGAGAGTATTTCATAATCAATGAGTCCTTAATCTCAGGTCCAACCCTAACTGGCCATTTCACACTGCTAACTGCAAACTAGCTCTGCCAGGCTCCAAAACTCAGGGGAGAAAGGGCCTTCAGGGGTAGGTAGAAAAGGTCGTCTAAGTTAAGTATTCTGGTCAAGGACGGATCAAGTATACAACGGTGATCTCGTAAGATCGCAGTTTTTCTTACTGTACATTTTAGGTTGCTTTAGATCAGGGGTCCTCAAACTTTTTAAAACAGGGGGCCAGTCCACTGTCCCTCAGACCGTGGGCCCGGGACGAGTCGGCTGCTAAGCAGGACAGGCAGCGGCGGCAAAAACACCAGGAAGGCCAGATAAATGTCCTAGGAGGGTGGCATGTGGCCCACGGGCCATAGTTTGAGGATGCCTGATTTAGATACACAAATACTTCCCATTGGTTCCCAAATGCCTGTAGTATTCAATACAGTCACACGCTGGGCAGGTCTGTAGCTTACGACTAACAGGTGGATAGCAGGCTAGGTTTGTGCAAGTAGACTTAATGATGTCTGTACTGTGACAAAAATAGCAGGCACATGTCTCCTTGTTAAGAGACCATGACTGTCCTGTAAATTGAGGATCTCTCCATTGGTAAGACAATAAACAACGAGGGCTATCAAGGCCTTGCAGACAAAGGATCAAAAAGCAACCCAACCACACACTGGCCTTTTGTGCTCAAGTAAATTACTCTCTGCTAAGTGGCTCAATGGCCCAGGCACTTTGTTCTGGGCACAGGCTCTGGGTTTGGGGGCTGGCCCTACTTTTCACATGGTTGCAACTGCAGCCCGACCTTATCATGATAAAGACTAAAATGAAGCAGAGACTGAAAGAAATGCAAGGGGAGGAAAAAAAAAAAAAAGAAGAGCCACATGGAACAAAACTAAAACTACAATGAAAACAGCGATTTTAATAGCAACGGTGACAGCAAAGCGCAAAGTTACTCAAGAGACAATAACCAATCGCAATTTGGGGACTTTGTTACAATCACAGCCTAACCAATGACTATGCAAAGGCATTTGGGGCCAATTAGGAAAATATGAATATAGGCACTCTTAAGGCGATATGGAGGAATTATTGTTAATTTTGCCCATCATGATGAATAATATTATATTTACGTGGGAAAATATCCTCATTCTTTTAGAGATGTATATTGGAATATTTAGAGGTGGAGTATCACGATATTTTGGGGTTTACTTTCAAATCCTCCAGCAAAAAAAGAAAAACAAGAAGCAAATGTGAAAAATATCTTCGTCATCATTAGATGCACATGATATATTCATGGTGGTTCTTATGCTAATCTCTCTACTTTTATATATCTTGAAGATGTTCACACTAAAACAGTTTTTCAAAACTAAAAAAAAAAAGTAAAAAAAGATTTAATGGATGAATGAGAACAAATGAAAGGAGAAACAGTTACTATATTTATAAGTTTCTTTCTTACTATCCGTTAATGATTTTATTAGAGGATTGCATTATAAACACCAATGCTAAAAAAAAAAAAGAAAGAAAAGCAGAATTTTTCTATAAACACCATAAAGAAGATCAGGCTGAAGACATAAGCTCAAGAATTCACTTAATTTATTTATTTATTTATATATTTAGAGACAGAGTCTCCCTATGTTGCCCAGGCTAGAGTGAGTGCCGTGGCGTCAGCCTGGCTCACAGCAGCCTCCAACTCCTGGGCTCAAGCGATCCTCCTGCCTCAGCCTCCCGAGTAGCTGGGACTACAGGCACACGCCACCGTGCCCAGCTAATTTTTTTCTACATATTTTTAGTTGGCCAATTAATTCCTTTCTATTTTTAGTAAAGATGGGGTCTCGCTCTTGCTCAGGCTGGTTTCGAACTCCTGACCTCGAGCGATCCACCCGCCTTGGCCTCCCAGAGTGCTAGGATGACAGGCGTGAGCCACCGCGCCCGGCCTAGAATTCACTTATTCATAACAGTAATTTTCTAATAATTTACAAAGGATTTTAGAGGTCATTGCTTATATTGACCTTTATCAGACATAGGTCGTTGAAAAATATTTTTAAAAAAGAGAAAAAAGGTATAAAGACTAATGAGGAACAAAAAAAAAAAGGGTAAATGAAAGGAAATTAGGTCAAAACAATAAATCCCAAATGGCAGCAACTATCTCTGAAAATTCAGAATCAGGGCCAGGCGCGGTGGCTCACGTCTGCAATCCTAGCACTCTGGGAGACCGAGGCGGGTGGATTGCTTGAGGTCAGGAGTTCGAAACCAGCCTGAGCAACAGCGAGACCCCGTCTCTACTAAAAAGAAAAAAAAAAATAGAAAGAAATTAATTGACCAACTAAAAATATACATACAAAAAACTAGCCGGGCATGGTGGTGCATTCCTATAGTCCCAGCTACTCGGGAGGCTGAGGCAGGAGGATCGCTTGAGCCCAGGAGTTGGAGGTTGCTGTGAGCGAGGCTGATGCCACGGCACTCACTCTAGCCTGGGCAACAGAGTGAGACTGTCTCCCCAAAAAAAAAAAAAAAAAAGAAAAGAAAAGAAAAGAAAAGAAAAGAAAAGAAAAGAAAAGAAAAGAAAATTCAGAATCAGGCCTGGCTTGCAATGCTAGCTGTTTCCCTTTTGACACACCCTGGACAGGTCCATTGGCCTCTCTGAGTCCAGTGTTCCCATCTGTAAAATGGGAAGAATTGGAGCATTTCCCCCCTGTCCCCGCAAGAGCTGCTACAGGAGTGAATGAAATAACCAGGCCGTGTTTCCATCTTGCCTCCCTAAAAATGCTGCCTGGTTCTGATCTGTACAGGGCAGGAAGGAGCCAAGGATGCAGAAAGTGCGGGCTGACCGGCTGCCCGCATAAGTCACTTATTAGACTCTGACCTTCGTGGGCCCATGGCAGGATTGGGAACTCAGCTAGACTTCTGTCACTGCCCGGAAGCCACAAGCTGACCCAGAAGTGTTTACTAAAAGGCCCCTCTCCTCCAGGGACCTGCTCCTCCCAGCTCTGTCTCTCTCGCTCCTTTGGGGCCCAAATTGCCGGGCTGCTAATCTAACCAGTGCATCTATGCTAAATGATTAATGGGATCCAAGAGCTTAATGTGCAACAAGTGCATCCTCCAAGCGGGCACCAGGCCTCTGTGAGTGATTAGACGGTCGGTGGGAATTTCACGCACCAAGCAGCCTACCTTGATCAAATCCAATTCCGGCAGGCAGTTTTTATAAAAAAAATCTCACCAGCAAAAATAATTCATATATGAATGCCATCAATTATCAGCAAAGGGACAGGCCAAGAAATAATGCCCTCACTAGACTAGGACGAAGGGGTTAGAGGAAATGGCACGTTTATAAAAGTCGTGACCTTGGGCAAGTCTACTTCATGGACTTGTCTTGTGCCTCAGTCTTCCCATCTGCAGAATGGAGGCTGAAGTGAGAATGAAAACATACAATCTGTGCAGAGCACTTTGGACAATGCCTGCCACACGATACACGCTCAATAAACGTCAGACGTCACTAGCATCCTGTAGGGATTGGAAACTAGAAGGCAGGCAAAGAAGATGCCCTGAAAACTTACATTAAAAAGCGTTTTCTTTTTTTTTGAGAGACAGAGTCTCACTCTGTTGCCCGGGCTAGAGTGAGTGCCGTGGCGTCAGCCTCGCTCACAGCAACCTCCAACTCCTGGGCTCCAGCGATCCTCCTGCCTCAGCCTCCCGAGTAGCTGGGACTGCAGGCATGCACCACCATGCCCGGCTGATTTTTTTTTATATATATATTTTTAGCTGGGCAATTAATTTCTTTCTATTTTTAGTAGAGATGGGGTCTCGCTCTTGCTCAGGCTGGTCTCGAACTCCTGAGCTCAAACGATCCTCCCTCCTCGGCCTCCCAGAGTGCTAGGATGACAGGCGTGAGCCACCGCACCCGGCTAAAAAGGGTTTGCTAGATGACAGCTTCTATTTTTATTTTCGATATAGTCTGGCCCACAGTGCAGCACACTGGAATCAGACCCGGGTTAAGGCTTCCTACTGGCTGTGTGACTTTGCACAAGTTGCTCAACCTCTCTGAGCTGTAATTTTCTAAACTGTAAAATAGGGGTAAAATAATACCTACCCCGTAATGTTTATGAGTATCTTACATACGATAATGTACGTGATGCATGTAAAAGTGTACATACACGGTGACTCTGTATGCAAATAAGACACCCAACAAGTGATGGCTTTAATTATCATCTTCTTTCTTTTTTAACTGATCACTAACTCAGAATGGGAAATTATCGCCTTGCATTTTCTAGCCCTTAGGACTGTAGCCTTCAAAGCCCAATCAGGAGGTGACGGTACCTTCTCATGGAGGTGACGCCTAATGGGCACTAAATCTTGACAATCTCAGTGGCAGCTGCAACAAGCACAAGGCGATTTAGCCGGGTTGAGAGAGAGATTCAGCTTTAACCAGCCACGGGTACCCCGAAGAAGTAGACACAGGCAGGATATTTATCCATCTGCTAATTGAGGCCATCTCATTCTCAAAAAAAAAAAAAAACAAAAAAACAAAACAAAACAGGGGAGGCCGGTCAATCTCCAGCCCCTTAGTCCCCAAATCTTGGCTTGGCTGTGAGTATCTAGTGACAAAAGCCACGGGGCAATAAGAAAATGCATGCCACTATCTCCATTTTCATTTTACCTGTATTTTATAATTATGAAACTATTCTAGAAGCATGGCAGAGGCGTCAAAAATATAGGCAGTCAGGCCAGGCGTGGTGGCTCACGCCTGTAATCCTAGCACTCTGGGAGGCCGAGGCGGGAGGATCGCTCGAGGTCAGGAGTTCGAAACCAGCCTGAGCAAGAGCGAGACCCCGTCTCTACTATAAATAGAAAGAAATTAATTGGACAACTAATATATATAGAAAAAAATGAGCCAGGCATGGTGGCGCGTGCCTGTAGTCTCAGCTACTCGGGAGGCTGAGGCAGGAGGATCGCTTGAGCCCAGGAGTCTGAGGTTGCTGTGAGCGAGGCTGACGCCACGGCACTCACTCTAGCCTGTGCAACAGAGTGAGACTCTGTCTCAAAAAAAGAAAAAAAAAGGGGGTCAGTTCAGTTCTAATAAAAATAAATAAATAAATAAATAGAGAAAAAAAGAGAAAAGCTAAAATATATATAATATATATATATAAGGAGTCAATAATACCAAATAAAAAAAGGTAAAGATCGCCTATGTTCCTGGCGACCAGAAATAACTGGTGATATTTTTGTGCGTTTGCTCCAGATTTGCTTTTTATGCACACGTGAACCCCCACACACACATACTTTATGATTTTTTAAAATATGAGAAGCTACTACACACACTGGATCGTCACCTGCTTGTTCACTTAATGCGCATTTCCGTGTTTGGTGACGTAAATCCGTGCCAGCATGTCTAACGGCTGCATAGGAAGCCACTGCATGCCTACGCCACCATGCACTGATTTATTTTCCTGCTGAAAGGGACTTAAGGCTGCTTCCAGGCTTTTGCTATAATGAACAGCGCTGTCTGGCGTCTTGCTCATAAACACCTTTAGGCAATTGTCCAGTTATTTCCTTAAGTGTGCACTGACGGGTCAGAGATTGTACAAGTCTTTTTTTTTTTTTTGAGACAGAGTCTCACTCTGTCGCCCAGGCTAGAGCGAGTGCCGTGGCGTCAGCCTCACTCACAGCAACCTCCAACTCCTGGGCTCAAGCGATCCTCCTGCCTCAGCCTCCCGAGTAGCTGGGACTACAGGCATGCGCCACCATGCCCGGCTCATTTTTTCTATTTTTAGTTGTTTGGCTAATTTCTTTCTATTTAATAGTAGAGACGGGGGTCTCGCTCTTGCTCAGGCTGCTCTCGAACTCCTGACCTCAAGCGATCCTCCCACCTCGGCCTCCCAGAGTGCCAGGATTACAGGCCTGAGCCAGCAAGCCCAGCCCTGTGCAATTCTTAAATGCCTCAGTTAAGACACAAAACACAGCTGCACTTGCTGAGAAGGGAAAGTGAAGGAGGGATTTTAGTAACAAGGAAAACACTGTCTCTGAGTCCCATGCAAACAACACCGGCCTTCAGTGGGCCTTGTCCCCTGCTGGCTCCGGTTCCCCTACCAGGAAGCAAGTCTGCCTCACTGATAAGAACAATTAAAGCCTCTTACGCAAAATTCAGGGTTAACTAGAGAGTAGTGTTTATGAGATGGAACTTGAGATTTCATCTGGAAACAAGCAGGAGAAAGGATCAGGAGGAAGTGGTTTATACAAGCAGCACTGTCCTGGATGGCCCCTATAGCCTGTCCCCCAGCCCCTTGCATTTGGGGCTGCCAGACAGTGACTCAGTGAATTTTACTGGGGACCCACTTTGTAAAGGAGACTGAAGTCACAAGGGCACACCGTAAGAGGGAGAAGATACCCCACGCCCCATCTTAAACGCCAAGGAACTCAAAAACAGGATGAAAAGACAAATAAATGCAGATACACCAAAGTGGCCCAAATGGATACACACAGACGTGACCAATGACAGCAAAACAGAAATTACAGCCACGGGGGCCGAGGAAAACTCGTGAGAAATAACATTTTAAAATGCTGCATTGGCGGCCGGGCGCGGTGGCTCAAGCCTGTCATGCCAGCACTTTGGGAGGCCGAGGCGGGAGGATTGCTCGAGGTCAGGAGTTCGAGACCAGCCTGAGCAAGAGCGAGACCCTTGTCTCTACTAAATATAGAAAGAAATTAATTGGGCCAACTAATATATATAGAAAAAATGAGCCGGGCATGGTGGTGCATGCCTGTAGTCCCAGCTACTGGGGAGGCTGAGGCAGGAGGATCGCTTGAGCCCAGGAGTTGGAGGTTGCTGTGAGCGAGGCTGACGCCAGGGCACTCACTCCAGCCTGGGCAACAAAGCGAGACTCTGTCCCCAAAATATAAATAAATAAATAAAATGCTTCATTGGGTACAAAGGACATAAGTGGACGGGAAGGCCCCTCGCCTTGGGCAAGTCCAACAAACCCTTACCACATGGTCACCAAGAGGCTGGACGTGGCTATCAGCTCTGATGTTTGTCACTTTGAGTTTTTCTTCCTTCACAACTACGGAGTTTTGTTTTCTCTGTTCACGAACTTAGTGATTGTCCACCCTGGGAACTTCTGTTACTGTATCCTCATTCAATCCTGCCTACAACCTCGTACGTGTTATTCTTATACCCTAAACTCTATTCTTGTACTCTAAAACAGGGGTCCTCAAACTACAGCCCACGGGCCACATGTGGCCTGCCTAGCACATTTATCTGGCCCGCTGGGTGTCTTTGCCGCCGCTGCCTGTCCTGCTTAGCAGCCAACTCGTCCCGGGCCCGCAGTGCGCACTCCCCAACGGTCTGGGGGACAGTGACCTGGCCCCCCCTGTTTACAAAGTTTGAGGACCCCTGCTCTAAAACGTGCTTGAGGTCACACGACTAACCAGGGCAGTTCCTGGTTTTCTCCCGGTGGCACGGGGCACACGCTCGATAAGTATCTGACGGCTAAATGAACAAATGCACACGTGAGTGAATTAGTGAAGTTGTCGGTTCCTTTCTAAACCCACAAAGTTTTCGTTACCTTAGATTCCTTCTGCACGTTATCTTTTTAATATACGTTGTCTGAGAATCTTTGAAAATGAGTCATACACAAAGAATCAGAAACGAGCAAGACTTATATTCCATCTGTATGCAGTACTGTAAGAGCCACAGTGCCCTGCCCTGCTTGGACTCCCAGAATCCAGCAACTAAAGGGTCACACCTAGCTCAGCGGGGGGTTTGGGGGGGGGTGGCCTGCTCCCAGGCTTGGGCTAAGGAAAGTTCTGGATGGGTTGGTGTTGTCCACACAGCGCAGCACTCCTGGAAGGAAGTAACTTCTCCTGCAATTTCAGTTTCTCCCTCTGCACAGAAGCAGAGTGTTGGACCAGACCTGGCGGCCAACGATTCCTCCAGCTCAAACGTCCTATCGTCCTATGAGCAGAGGAGACGTGGGAAGCGGGGACATAGAGAGCCAAGTCCAGAGTGACACGAGCAGGAACTAACCAGGGCCTCAACCCCAACGCCAGCAGTGACTTTCAAATTTAGCCGAGCAATCTGAGCCACTTGGAGCACCATTAAGACCACTGGTTCTTGTTCCATCCCATTTGCCTGGGAGAGAGGGGTCTGTTTGTTTCTCTAAAGAATTGGCGTATGTGTCTAAAGCGACTTTTAAGGCTTATTACCCTGGGTTACCAACCAGGGCTCTGGGATGGAAGCTTGGGGCTTGGGCAGAAGATGGATCCCTGCAGGTGCATGCATGAATACCCAAAGGAGGGGTGCAGAAGCAGCTGGAAGAGAGAAACCAAAGTGGCACGGTCCCACAGCGACCTTCGGAAGAGCCGATCCGAGCTGGCAGGCTCCTGCTCCCTCAGATTTGATTGACTGATCAGGAGCAGGTTGAGCAGGGCGGATTGATCAGGAGCAAGCAAGACCCAGAAGGAAACCCAAAAATATTGGCCCTGGGGATTCCAAAAATGGTACCTAAAAGGCCCCAGTCTCCGTAACCACTAGAACCGAAATTAAGCTTTTTTGCAAAAATTTAAGGCATCTTCTGTGGTCCTCGATCTTCATAGTTTTGAGATTCATTCTTTGTGTTTTTAATAGGATTTGCCCAGAAAATCAGGCGTCCTTTCACTTGGGTAATTCATTAAAGAAAAAAAGAACCTTGGAGGATGTTTTTGATTGACAGCGCTGAGGTGTTCTTTCTCTCTTTCTTCCACACGCAGTTCTGTGCAGAGAAAACGGCTCGTGACACAAGACAGACAAGCAGGTGTCTTCGCTGGGGACTAGCTGTGACATCCTGGCAAACAACTTCCTCTCTGTAAGTCTCGGCTCCTTTCCCAGGTACAAGGGAGAGATAAGAACGGTTCCCACCACCACGGAGGTTTGTGATAAACATTAAGTGAGCCAGTGTAGACAAAGTTCTTTGCACAAAGCTAGTAGAGAATAAGACCATCATGAACAGTAGTTTTGTAAACTGTTGGCTTGCAGCCACTTTAGGGCAGAAGAACATCACGAAGGGTCGTTGTTCAATGAGTGAATCAGTGAAAATATTATTTCAATGTCTTTTGAACATATATAAATAACATGGAAGTGGAGGAATCACCCGATTTCCTTTCTATCACATATTACCTACACTCTTATACATGGATAAAGCATGTAGTTGTTAATGCAGATTTGGAAAGTCAAGAAGTAAAGGTTAGTGGGGTTTTTTTTAATTTATATTTTAATTTTTTTAATATTTTTTAATTTTTATAGTTTTCTTCTCTATTTCTTTTCATGTGTGGTGCTGAAGGAGTGTTTTTTGTTTTTTTTTTTTCTTTTTTGAGACAGAGTCTCACTCTGTTGCCCAGGCTAGAGCACCGTGGCATCAGCCTCGCTCACAGCAACCTCAAACTCCTGGGCTCAAGCAATCCTCCTGCCTCAGCCTCCCGAGTAGCTGGGACTACAGGCATGCGTCACCATGCCCGGCTAATGTTTTTTATATATATATATATATATATTTTTTTTTTTTAGTTGGCCAATTCATTTCTTTCTATTTTTAGTAGAGACGGGGGTCTCGCTCTTCTTGCTCAGGCTGGTCTCGAACTCCTGACCTTCAGCAATCCTCCCGCCTCGGCCTCCCAGGGTGCTAGGATGACAGGCGTGAGCCACCGTGCCCAGGAAAGGTCAGAGGTCTTGCGAGCATGGTCCGATAAATGTGAAAACTGTCTTGTCCATTAATCTTGCTGGTGCCTGGCAGTCTTGACGTCTCAAATGCTGCTGGGACTAGGACTATTATTTCTGATGTTTCTAGGTTTACTGTTCCCCTCTCCTCCCCATGCCCCTGGCTACTCGGTCCTACCTCAATGACCGGGTGCAGCGGTTAGTTCTACTCTGTCTAGCCCTGGTATAAGAACAGAGCTCCGAACGGTAAAGCCAAACGTCTTAGGATGCTACACCCTCAAATGAGGCTACTTCCAGGCTATGAGCAATCAACGTTATCTTTTATCAAAGGAGCCACCTTAGGAATAATAATTCCAGGAGGGAACAGGACACCATGCACTGTCACACCAGAACAACCCCATACAGGCATAAGGCGAAGCAAGTGACCATTTGGGAAGCATGTAAGGAAATTCCCAATGGATCCTGAATTTCTGGTCTTGTCTGGAGACACCAGGAAGACTTCAAGATGCTATTTCATTTGGGGAAGCAACTCTTAAAAACAAAGGAAAGGGAGAAGGATGGTTTTAGAAACAGGAAGTCCAAGCATTCTTTTAAAAAGCATTGTAACAAACCCCGTAAAACGCAAGACCAAATGGAGGAGCGGTTTCCAATGAGAAGCTACCATCGAGCAGAGAGTAACCGGGTTTCAGAGACAGCGAAGGGTTGTGGATTTGGACAAGACTGTGGATTGCAAAACACAGACATAAGCTTTCCCAGGTGCCCAGAATGACATACCCCTGCCAAGAGCCAGGCACCGTTAGCATGAAGCACCCAAGAATCGGGCCAACATAGAAAGAAATCTAGCGGTGGGCACACAAGGATTTGATAGGAGCCTGATAATGCAGCCTCAGAGTCCATTCCTATATTTCCTGAAGCCATAGAATGCTAGCGACACTCACGTTGATACGGAAAATTCCAGCAAACACATAAAAGTTTCTGTGATTTCCATTTGTAAGACTTTTTTGGAAACCTTAAATGGTAAAAAAACAAAAACAAAAACAAACAAACAAAAAAAACCAAGTAGAGACACCAAATGAATAGAAGACACCAAGAAAACACAGGCAATTTTCTGATTAAAGACACTGCTAGCACCGCCTCAAGCAATGACTCAAGCTTAATGCTAAACATTAGCAAATTCAACCGTAACGTCTGTCCCCCCCCATAATATGCTGAAATAAAAATAAAATAAAAAATTAGTGACTTCAACAGAAGAGGCGGCTCTGCCTATAGAGGGCATGGAGAACTCACTGCTTTTGTAGTTCGAATCCTGACCTTGCAAGTTCTTAGCTGTGCAACCTCAGCTAAGGTGCCGAACCTCTCTGTAGCCTCCCCACCTGTGCAGTGGGGGGCAAACCCACCTCGCTCCAGGACAGAGCGAGTGACAACATGGCAGCGAATCAACACATCTCGCAGTTCTGGGATCTCTGCGTCGGCAAGAAGCGAATACCTGGGGTGCCGCAGGCATGCCTTCCCGTTGCGGGCTCTCTCTGCGGGGTGCTTCGCCGGTAGATGATGTGAGGTTTGTTCTGCTCCTCTGTGTCTTCTTGCTCACCCGTGGACAGCAGTGGCTCGATAAAATAATCCCCATCGTGGGACCGGAATGTGCCCAGCTGCAAATGAAGAGAGAGGAGAGGTTGATTTAATAACACTTAGCCATGGGGAGGGAAAAAGAAAACAAAGGAACATTTCCAAGTACAGACTGTGTACCCTTTTACCCGGTCCTTTCCCCAAGAGGCCTGCCGAAACCGAAAATGCTGCGATTTAAGCAGATAAGCAGTTTGTTTTCGCTCTTTGCCTTATCAGGACCTTGTTCGTGACTTGACTGTAGTGTGTTGCACCTGCTATCCAAGTCTATCTCTAAAAATACTGCCCTGCTACTCAAGTGCTGGTGACATTATTCCTACCGTATTTCCCAGAAAAATGAGCCCTCCCCATAAAATAAGCCCCGGCAGGATGTCTAAGCATTTGCACAGTAGAAGCCCTACCCCGAAAATAAGCCCTAGTGATGGGCGTGGCTATGAAAATCAGCACAGGTGCTGGGCGTGGCTATGAAAACAAGCCCCAGTGGTGGGCGTGGCTATGAAAACAAGCCCCAGTGATGGGCGTGGCTATGAAAATAAGCCCCAGTGGTGGGTGTGGCTATGAAAATAAGCCCCAATGGTGGGCGTGGCTACGAAAATAAGCCCTAGTGATAGGCGTGGCTATGAAAATAAGCCCTAATGATAGGCGTGGCTATGAAAATAAGCCCTAGCGATGGGCGTGGCTATGAAAATAAGCCCTAGTGGTGGGCGTGGCTATGAAAATAAGCCCTGGTGATGGGCGTGGCTACACAACGCATCTGCACAACCCATGCATGTTGTCGCAGAGCGGGAAAGAACACGAGCAGCCCTTCTCATCTGCCCCATGACAGCTCTAGTGCTCCACAGGAGAGATCGGGGCCAGTGGTTCTAAAGGAAACAGAGTCGCAAGACATTCAGGATGGGATTCGGGGTTTGGAGAGTGATGATCATGTTCCAGAAGAAGACGACTTCACTCTATTTGAATCAATGTGGATGGCTGTACCGTACTTAAAAACAAACAAACAAAAAAACACATCCCCTGAAAATAAAGCCCTAGGGTGTCTTCTGGAGGAAAAATAAATATAAGACCCCGTCTTATTTTTGGGGACACACGGTACAGGCTGATGGACGGAGCCTTTCTATATTAAGGGAGCCTGGAAACTCAGGGCGGAATGTGAGCTGCGGAGGGAAAAGCAGCCCAGTGCCCCCCTCTTGCTGACTGCAATTCAGGAAGCACGTGGTCTCCACAAGGCACTCACGGTGGAGCCACCTGGAACCCTGGCCTGTGGTCCTCTGATCACCCCTTTCCTTTGCAATAGCAGGGCAACAGCTCAATAAGCTTTGGAGCCAGGCTGCTCTCAGGGTCCAGTTTCAGCTCCATGACCCAGCCACCCACCTCGGGCAAGCTTCTTAGCTGTGCTGAGCTTCAGGTCCCTCATTTATCAACAGGGACAGAGAAACTTACTGTAAAGACTTATTGCACAGATTAAATGGGACAGTGCACATGCGCTGCTCAGCAGGCTGCCTGACACCTTGCAAAGGCTTAGAACACATTAGTGGTTTCCCGTGGCGCTGGTGCTAGCCCCTAACCAACAGGATGCGATTGGCTTTTACCAGTCATTCCCAGCACCTTAAAAAAGGTGACTCTGGCTGAGCATGGTGGCTCACGCCTGTCATCCTGGCACTCTGGGAGGCCGAGGCAGGAGGATCGCTCAAGGTCAGGAGTTTGAAACTAGCCTGAGCAAGAGTGAGACCCCGTCTCTACTAAAAATAGAAAGAAATTAATTGGCCAATTAACATATATATATATATAGAAAAAATTAGCCGGGCATGGTGGCGCATGCCTGTAGTGCCAGCTACTCGGGAGGCTGAGGCAGGAGGATCGCTTGAGCCCAGGAGTTGGAGGTTGCTGTGAGCTAGGCTGATGTCACGGCACTCACTCTAGCCTGGGCAACACAGCGAGACTCTGTCAAAAAAAAAAAAGAAAGAAAAGAAAGGAAAGAAAGGAAAGAAAAGAAGGGAAAGAAAGGAAAGGAAAGGAAAGGAAAGGAAAGGAAAGGAAAGGAAAGGAAAGGAAAGGAAAGGAAAGGAAAGGAAAGGAAAGGAAAGGAAAGGAGGAAGGAAGGAAAGGAAAGGAAAGGAAAGGAAAGGAAAGGAAAGGAAAGGAAGGAAAGGAAAAAAGAAAGAAAGAAAGAAAGAAAGAAAGAAAGAAAGAAAGAAAGAAAGAAAGAAAGAAAAGAAAAGAAAGAGGTGACTCTTTCAGTCCCTGCCTTCCCGCATACCCACATGTTTTGCAAATGATAAATGATGCCTTGAGGCTGAACCACCCAAACCCAACATCACAAGAAGGCTGAAAAATTCCCCTTGCCATGTTGGTGAGTGGTTTGTTCAAGAGAAGAAATCAAGCCCTTCTCCTCCTCGGTCCCATTTCCCATACTGGGAAAAAAAAAAAAAAATCAGAGTCCTTCCACCCTTCCCTGGGCATAAGAGGAATGAGGGCCCTGAATGCCAGCAGCTCACATCTGCATCAGGGCCATCCGGGCACTTTTTAGAAATGCACACAACTCTGCTCTAGCCCAAGTCGGATCTACTGAAAGAAAATCTCCGGGGGTCAGGACCAGGAACTGACATTCTAATGGGCTCCCGCCAGAGTACGCTTCTGCATGACAAAGGAGAAGTGGTAGGTTAAGGTACTGGCTCCCCAAACCGGCCTGCTAGGCTCCAAAACTGCCTAGGAAGTTCGTTTATTTTAAATTAGATTTGGGGCATGACAGATTCAGAACGTACAGAGGTGGCACCTGGAACCCTTTTTTTAAAGAAGTTCTCCGCCTTGATTCAAGAGCCAGTGGTTCAAGGAGAGAACAGCTATGGTGAGGTCAAGCTAAGAGACAGAGTAGCTGGTTGCCAGAGAAGGAGCCATTTAATGCATTTATTGTCACCCAGGCACCTCTGCCGGTTATTTTCTGGCCTAATGGTTAAGAGCACATGTCAGAAAGGCCGGTTAGAGTCCCAACTCCGATACTTACTAAGGTGTTTCCCTGAAAATAAGCCCTACCCATAAAATCAGCCCTAGCAGGATGTCTAAGCATGTGCAATAGAAGAAGCCCTACCCTGAAAATAAGCCCTAGTGTTGGGCGTGGCTATGAAAATAAGCTCTGGTGGTGGGCGTGGCTATGAAAATAAGCCCTGGTGGTGGGCGTGGCTATGAAAATAAGCCCTAGTGCTGGGCGTGGCTACACAGCACATCTGCACAACCCATGCATGTGTCGCAGAGCGGGAAAGAACACGAGCAGCCCTTCTCATCTGCCCCGTGACAGCTCTAGTGCTCGACAGGAGAGATCGGGGCCAGTGGTTCTAAAGGAAACAGAGTCGCAAGACATTCAGGATGAGATTCAGGGTTTGGAGAGTGAGGATGATGTTCCAGAAGAAGACGACTTCACTCTATTTGAATCAATGTAGATGGCTGTACTGCACTTAAAAAAAAAATAACACATCCCCTGAAAATAAAGCCCTAGGGTGTCTTCTGGAGGAAAGATAAATATAAGACCCTGTCTTGTTTTCCGGGAAACACGGTAGCTGTGAGACGCTGGGCAAGTTTCAAGCTCTGAAAGCCTCAATGTCCTCAGCAGCAAAATGGGTTGTTTTGAGGATTGAGTGCTTGGGAGAATTTGGATGAGATAATACAGACGTAAAATACTTATTGCAGTTATCGGGCACAAAGTAGGAGCTCAATAAATGACATCAGTAGGATGTCAGAATTAATTTTGCTGTCAATTCACAGAACAGCTGGTGGGCCCAAGAGTTTTCTTTTCTTAAAGTGACCATGTATTCAAATATATTAATATCTACTAAGAATACATAAGGCTGTAACATAAAAAAGAGATTAGGTCGATGTTGAGTTGCTGGGCCCAAGAGGTATCTTTTCTTGGTTTAAGTGACCATTTCTGCAAATATATTAATATCTACTAAGGACATACAAGGCTGCAACATGAAAAAGAGATTAAGTCGATGTTGACCTTGCTTGCCAAGGAGAAAGGGTTAGGACGTGTGTACCAGGAACTCTGATGCAAGGAGAACCTTGTGAGCATCGTAAGGGAGGTGCAGGTGAGTGTCTATGCAGGTAGACAGGGAGAGATGGCATCGGCCTGGAGGATTATGAAAGGTCTCCGGGGCAAGAAGACACTTCCAAGGAAGAGTGGCATTTGAGCAAGGGCAGCTGTCACAGTAAATCTAAAAAGGCACAAAGGCAATGGAAGAGGATTGGGTGGGGGCGGGGAGAAGGTCTAGCAGGAAAGGAGAAAGGTTGGAAAAGAACCCCAGGGGTGGAAATATTTATCAGACATCAGTCCTAATGAGAGAGGGAGAGACACAGAAGTAAAAGGGGCTAGAATCAGGGTAGGTGAGCGACCCATCTGGTGGGGATGGGGGTGGGGGTGGGGGCGGAGCTGGCACAGCCCACTCTAAAGATTTTTCTGGAAGACTGCTGGGCAAAGATCTAGGAACAGCATGGCCCTCCTGCTACAGAATCGGTAAGGGGAAGTCTTGCGAGGAAAGATAAATTCCAGAAGGAACACAAAGGGGCAGGGGTTTGGGAGCTGGATTAAGTGGCTGAAGCCACAAACAGCCAGCATGCAAGTATTTGGGCTCTTTTCCCCAAAAGAGGCGGATTGCAAATTAAACGCAGTAGAAACGCAGTCACCACTGTCCAGGCAGTCGTTTCAGAAGTCCCCGGGGGGTTCGCAGTCCCCCAAAGAGACCACGTGCGCGTGACC
Organism: Microcebus murinus; assembly: GCF_040939455.1. NCBI lineage: Eukaryota > Metazoa > Chordata > Mammalia > Primates > Cheirogaleidae > Microcebus > Microcebus murinus. Next base: position 3,978,057 of record NC_134133.1, on the reverse strand, counting down.
ACCCAAAACTGCCAATGGCAATGCAGGTCCCGAGCAGCAAGATCTTTACAGGGCCGCTGGGGCCACCAGTGGGCTGCGCCCCGCGCGCGGAGGCGGGCAGAGAGGAGGAGTAAAGGCTGTTTACAAACTCGACGCGCACACGCTGCCCTATCCCTGGGGTCCTTGAATTGGGGGTCACTATCTTGGAATCCGGATGCTCTGGGCTTAAGACGCCCGGCTTGTGCCCACCGGGGCCATAACCTTTCTAAGACCGGCTGGATTCCTGAGCTCTAGTCGCCCCGGATCTTAGGGCGACTGTGACTCACCGCGGCACCCCCTCCTCCCTCGCCGAACTGCGGTCTCCGCCCACCCCCAAACCTTCTCAGCCGCGCACTTCGGGCGCCACTGCTCGGGGCGCCTTGTGGGCGCTAAAAGGGACTTATCCCTTTGCCCACGTCCCAGAGGGCTAACCCCCCACCCTCCCAGCCTCCAAGCCTGCCTCGCCCCCCACCGGACCGTCCCCCGGCGAGGCAGAGGAGGATGCAACATCCAGATCTGGAACTTTCAAGACCCGCCAACGGCGGCGTGCGGAGAGGGTGGCCGAGCGAGCGACCCGGGTGAGTATGCAAGCCCCCCGCTTGAGCGAGGTGGCGGGGGCGGAGTGTGGGTGCTCAGAGGTGAGTGGATGCGTGACGGGGTGCAGAGGCCGAGAACCGATCGCGCGAACCGCGCCGCGCGCCCGGGCTGGCCCCGGAAAGTTTCTGCGTCATTGCGCGTGGCGGGGACGCACGGCGCTTGGGGAAGCCAAGGACAGTGAGCGGGTCCTCAGATGTCGCGGGGAGGGAGGTGGCACATGCCCTGTGGGACCTCCTGGAGGGCAAGTGTGGGGGTCCGGAAGCGACTTAGACCCCCCGCAAAGAGGGTATGTGGCACGCTGGGAGGTGGCCGTCCCGCCCTCGCTCGCCTCCCAGGGAAATGCGCGCTCAGGCTCCCTCTCTCAGGCCCTGGGAACCCTCCTGGGGGCGCAGAAACCCCAGCGGGACGGAAATCGCGCCCGGGGAAGCCGCCCCGGGCTTTCTCCCACCATCGGGCGTCTCTCGGGCCACCCCGCCAGCAGGGTGCAGAGTCGCACCGCGCTGCGCCCCCGCCCGCCGCTTCCACCCTAATTCGAAGCGTCCGGGGCAGGCTCCGCCCTCCCCCCCGCCCCGGAGCCCTCGGCCCACCCTTCCGTGCCCGGGACGGGACCGGCGTCCTGTCCATCCAGCTCCGCCTCGGGGCTCCGGGCGCGCGAATCAAGGCCCCGGGGGGACGCGGGGACTCCAGATTGCGCGCCGCCCTCCGCGACCCGGGGGAGGGACGCCCGGTACCCCGGTGCCGGGGGGGGGGGGGGGGGCGGTCCTCAGCCCCCTGTCCCCGACGCCCGGGCGCACCAGTAACGAGTCCGGCCCGCCCTGGGGCGGCCGAGATCGCTGCCAGGAACCGCGCGACCCCGGCGACTTTCTCCGAGTTTGGAAACCAACTTCCAGGCCGCGTCGCGGCGTTGGGGCAACGCGCAGCTCAGCCGGGTCCGGACCCCGGGGTAGAGGAAGCTCGGAAACATCCAGAACCCCCGCGGGTGCAAGCGCGCGCGCGCGTGCAGAGCTAGCCACCCACACCCGAGGGCGCACGCGGGGGCCTCGGGGACACCGGCCGGCGCCGCGAGGGGGGCCGGCGGGGAGGGCGCGCGCGCCCGCTTACCATGCCCGAGCAGAGGCTGATGACGGCCGTGTGCTCGGCCCTGGTGTTGACATGGCCCTTGTAGAAGCAGTGCTCCAGGGCCGTCTCCTCCTCCGAGTAGAAGCCGGTCTGGTTCGCCCCGGGCGCCCCGAGGAGGGTGACAGTGAACAGCGGGGCGATGAATCCGGAATGGGCGGTGAGGTTGAATAGAAACTGCTGGCCGAAGGCGGAGAGGCGGTAATGCGCCCGGGGGGAGGAGGAGGAGGAGGAGGAGGAGGAGGCAGGCCAGGGGTCAGTGGCAGCGTTAACGCTCCGTCGCCTTCTTTTGAAGTGCACGTCCGTGGGAAAGGGCTCTCCGAGGGCGTCCACGCGGACGGGAGACGCGATTTCGTACTCGCCCAGGGTCTCCAAGAGTTTCGCTGCGGAGAGGAACACAAGCAGCGTGACCCGGCGGCTCGCTCCGCCTCGTGTCCCCACTGAGAACGGAGCTGCGGACTTCTCACTTTGTCCTGACCTTACTTGCCAGGCTGTTCGAGAGTCAGTCCCTTCCCTCTTCTTAATCGGGGGTGGGGGTGGGGGGGTGGGGGGGGCAGATGATTTGCTGGGCACCTACTATGTGCCCGGGAACCGTGCTGGGCGCCCAGGATGCACCGTGCAGAGCGGGACAATGAGCAAGTCCAAAATATGCAACATATTTTGAGACCCTGCTAAATGCCCTGAATAAAATGAGCCGTGGCTGTCTGGTGCTCATGCCCACTAAGTAGCTTGGGTTTGGGGCTCGGGGGGGGGGGGGGGCGGGAAAGGGGACCGATCATCTGGGGGGTGGCCAGGTTCCTTTGCAGTGTCTGTCCCCCTGGCAGTCGGCTGGGATGACCCAAAGCAGGGAGAGGCTGCAAACCTGACAATTCTTTCTAGGAAAGCAGAGAGAGAGAGAGAGGGGGGCTCCCTCCGCGGCGGGGGTCCCCGCCCGGGAGCGACCTGGGGGACCCGAGCCCGGTTACCTTGCCTGGGGTGCAGCCGGTCCTTGCGCACGGCCGCCGCGGCGTCCGGGCTCCGCATCTCGGCCAGGTCCCGCAGCAGGAGCGTGAGCAGTGTGGCCCAGGGTACAAACTGCATGGTGCTCCACGCCCCTCCCCCTCCGTCCCCGCCTCGGCGACGCGGGGCAGCGGGCGTGCGGGGCGCGCGGGCCCGGCCCGCCGGGGACCTCAGGAGTGGCCGCGGTGCCGCCGCGAGGGTCCCGTGCGCGCCGGGCCGAGCACCGCCGCCGCCTGCCGAGCGCCGAGCCGCGGGAGGAGCCGCGGGAGGAGGAGGAGGAGGAGGAGGAGGGCTGGGGCCCGGCCGCCCGGCCGCATACTGCCCGGCGACGCGCGGGAGAAGGCGCGGGACGTGCGCTCCGAGGCGCGCCGGGCGCCCTGTGCCGGCCGGGCCGGCGCGGCGGCCTCTTGAATGGGGGGCTGGGGGGGCGGGCGCCCTCCGCCGCCCCGCGCCCGGTGCCGCCTCCAGGAGGGGCGGAGGGGAGGGGACAGCCGGCGAGCCGGCGCCGCCTCCTTCCCCTGCGCGCCCGGCCGTGCGGGCCTCGCCGGCTGCCGGGGGGCGGAGGCCGGGGTCCCCGCCGCCTCCCGGGGGGAGCCCGGGATTTCGGGGCCTCCCTGCCCCGGGATGGGGGTGGGGGGAGCCGAGAAGGTTCCCTGCCTTCCCGGGCGCGCGCGCGGCCCCTGCGCCCTCTCTCCCTTTCCAGTCCCCACGCCGCTCGGCCTCTCCGGCCCTGTCCCTCCTCCCCCTCTCCTGCCGCGGGGTCCCCCTCCGGTTCCCCTGTCTCCCCCTTTGCCTCCCCTTGCGTCCCCACCTCCCTCCACCCGTCCCCTTTTTGCGGCTTCTTGCAAGTGAAAGTGGCCCCGCTCGGGGGACCGTGCCTCCCCGCGTGCGCGCGCCGTCTCTCCCGGGACGGGACTTGGCACCTGAGCCCCCTCCCCTCCTCCCTCCCCATGCAGTCGCCCAGGTCCAGAGTTTTTAGAAACGGGGTTCTGAGTCCCGCAGCTCGGGGTGTGTTTCAAACTCTCAGCGTTTTTAAGCGCGTGCAAGTTTTGCAAAGTTTTGCAGCCGTGCTTTCCCGCGTTCCGACAGGGTCCGGAGCGTTCCGTAAGGTCCCCGGCCCAAAAAAGGTTAAGAGCAGCTCTGGGCAGCGACGAGGGGCGGGGACTTCGGCGCCCCGGAGTTCTCGGGGGTTGGAGGGTGGAGTGCGGAGTTGCAGCTCCCCCGGGGAAGCGCCCGGTCCCAGGAGGGATTTTGTCCATGACTTCCGCTCGCTTTGGAGCCTAAGAGATGCTTGGGGTGGCTCAAGGTGGGCACTTCAAGCTGACACCTATACCTCTCTACCTTGGGGTGCAATTTCAACGTCAGAAATTAAGACAGAGAGCAAGATGTGCATGGGAGAGAGAGAGAATTGTTTCATCCTGCATGGTTCAAAAGCACTTTTTCCATCACCAGCCCTCAGGAATATATAGGATGCATTCATTTCAAGAAAAACAAGATGGCAATATTGGTAAAAGCTACGACTCACAAATGCATTTTTGCCCAGACGACCAGGAGTCTCTGTTGCTTCGTGGGCTAGCACTCAGGACTAGAAATACCCAAGATTTTCAGTACCAGGGACCAAATAACAATATTGATCCTAGAAGTGCCAAGAAGTCTGGGAATATTGATATGCACATTTTTTGTCTCCTGGTGGAGGGGAAAAAATAACTTGGCAAGACTGAAATTTCCTAAAGAATTGCTAGCCCAAATGGAGTACTGCTGGAATTTCATAGTGAGTATGTAAAATGTAAAGATGGTAAAATAACAAACACCTGTATGTGCACAATGAGAGATTTTTTTTAAAGGATGGCATTTGAATCTCGAAGCTTTAAATTAATTCACTAAAATGCATTTCTTCTAATACACAGTGTTTTCATTACGTAATAAAATTAATCAGAATCACAGTGTCTCTGAGTTTGGGGAGTTTAGCAAAGAACAGAAAAATGCAAGAAAACAACCCATTAACTGATTCCTATGGAAAATATTCTAGTGCTTCCAGTGTAAAATGAGTCAAAAATGTAGCACTTTCCATTAAACAATTTTCCCCTCTTTCAGTTCAAACCCCTCCTGATAAAGAGAAGTTAAAATATAAAAATGATTCTGTGTAAACTCAGAAGCTGCCTTCTGTACTCTTTCTCCTTTGCTTCTTTTCTGGCATTTTGCTTTAAAAGATGAACTTTTTTGTCAACAGTTCTTAAAACTTGACCCTGATACAACCCAATCATTTCCACAAGAACTGGTAGGAAGGAAAGATACAAGATCTCTTTCGGACTTCCTGGGTGGACCAAGAGCCTGGGTTTCCGAATTTCTTTCTTCCTCAATGAGTCTGCTCATCTTTTCTTCGATGTGTTAGCTCACATCGAAGAATAAATGTTAAAGAATAAATAAATAATAAATGAATAATAATAAATAAGTGAATAAATCTTAAAGAATCGTAGGAAGATGTGTTTTAAATCATGAGAAGCGAAAAGGACAATGGAGCTGAGTAATTTAGGTCAAAGTCCTTTGTCCAAATAATAATAATAATAACCTTTTATTTGAGTACTTACCATGTCCCCACTCCATATGCTAAAAAATATACAGCGTTTGATTTGATTCTCACAAGAGCCATTGGAGGCAGGCACTCTCAGTAATTTCATTTTCCTCGTAAGGATGAGGTCTAAATTATTAGTGGTCTAAATTATTAGTGAAGCAGTTTGACCAGCGTCTTCCATCTAGTGAATGGTTCAGGTTCAGGGTTCAGATTCTGTCTCAGGATTGCGATTTAGTCCAAGTTCATCATCATTACCAAACAGAATGAATAAATGATTAATCGGAAGTGTTGCTGGATTTGGGGAGGGTTGGCTTGGGGGAGAGAGTGGCTAACATCATTTGTAGAATTGCCTCAATTTTGTATTCTGCATGTCATTTTTCTCTGGTCCCCTCCCTTCTTCTGAGGCTGAGTATTTAATGGTAATCATCTCAGATAGCTCATTGATATTTTACAACTCTTTCCTCAGCACTCGCTCGTACATAGTAGGTGCTCAAGAAATATTTAATGAGCAACAAATAAATATAGTCCTTTCACTTCGGCTCAGGTGTGCTAAAATGGCTTCTTCATTATGTATATAGAAAAACCCCAGTTTTGAGGTTGGTTCTATAAATAGTCCTCCCGACTCTGGGAGGGAAAGGTAGATTTTAAAATAAATTGGCCCCTCAGAAAAGTTTACGCTGGAAGAATAATCAAAAAACTTTTGGGGGGGGTAACCTAGAGCTGACAGGGGGACCATTTCTAGCCCAATTTCTTCTCCTAGGGCTTTCCTGGAATTGAATGTTGTTGTAGGTCAAGTGGAAGTCTTCTTTGGCCGATCTTTTGTGAACATTGGATCCCAGAGGAGTGACGATTGACATTAGTCCCTCGGGAGAGATGCTCTGATCAGTGGGAATGAGGGACATGACGTCACAGTGACTCTGTGTGCCCAGTGCTACTGGAAACAGCAGGAAGGAGGGGAGAAGCCAAGCCATGCGTTTCAACAGAGAGGAAAACCCACACCCAAGTGATGGGAAGGCACCAGAAACCAGAATCAGAGCTGAATAGTTTTCTGATGGCTCAGCAGCAGCAGGATGTGATTTCGGGAACAGATAACCCCCTCCAGGTACCTGGCAGCACTGGTTTCTGGGGAGCAGAGAATCACCAAGTAGCTCTGCGAACCTGGGCCTAAGGAATCTTCCCGTGTGTTCTAGATCACGAGAAACGACAAGAACACTTTAGAGCTAACTAAATAACTCGTGTGAAAATCGTTTGCCCAAATCCTCATCATCTTTTTATTGAGTACTGACCGTGTTCTAGACCATGCATGCGTGCAGTGTTTTATTTGCATGATCAGGGGTGGGGAGAAACTGTCATCTTTTCTTGCCACGTGAATGACCTTAGTTTTTTTTTTTTATAAAGTCTTCCAACTGCTGATTTCAAGCAACGCATAGGGTTGAGGAAATGGTTGTTATCATTGATGATAATAACATCAGACTCTCTTCATTGAGTTCTTCCTAGGTGCTAATTATTTCATCTGCATAGCGGTGGTCCTGCCACCTGGGTTTTGCTCTCCCCGTTTTATCTCTTAGGAAAATAAGATTGATCAAGGTTAAGTGCCTTGCCCAGCATCACGGAGGCAGGAGGTACACAGTTGGGATTTTCACTGGGGCTGATTTACCTCCCAAACTTGCCACGATCTCCATGAATCCGAGTAGCTTTGGAACATAAAGACTTTCTCCTAATTAACTTTGATGATTCAGCGTTCATATTTGGCCTAATGAATATGATCGTTATTTTTTTTTTCCACTAGCTTTTAAATCTAGAGTTCTAACTCGTTTCTCTTGAGCCTGCCTGGAAGTCATAAGTTCTGACTTTGGACGTGGCTTTAGGTAGCGCATGGCTAGCTTCTGGCAATGTCTCTACAAAGTTGGCACCATTGTCAGCCTGTTCATTCACCAGGTTCTTCTTGCTTGTTTGTCAATCCCCAAAGACCGTGCTTTATATTATTGCCCAGGCTTGGGAGCCCATACGAATCCCACTAATGTTTGCTTTGAGGTCTTGGGGCCTCAAATCCTTATCTTGCTGTCTCTAGCAGTAGCCCTTGGAATGAGACCTTCAGCCATGAGGTTCAACATCATACCTGCAAATGGACTTTGGAAGTGCCAGGCTTCTAGCTTAGATCCCAGCTGCTCTTAAACCGAAGCTAAATTAGATAGCAACACAATGTGTGCAAATACAACTTCATTATTTTCTAAACTGCAGATTTGACATAGACGGTTCTCAGAGATACGCTAGCATGGAATCTGGTAATTCTCAGAGCATTTTTTTTTAAATGCCCCAGAATGCTATAGGACCCCTGAGCCCAGAACTTTCCCTGTCCTAGTTTGGTTCACATTTCTTGTTGCTTGGTGTCCTTTGTTACACTTTCATTTGATTGATTGATTGATTGATTGATTGTAGAGACAGGGTCTCTCTATGTTTCCCAGGCTGGTCTTGAACTCCTGGCCTCAAGCAGTCCTCCCACCTCAGCCTCCCAAACCTTTGTTAGACTTTAACTAACATAAAGGGCAAAGTGCAAATCTATCTCCCTCACCACTGCATACCCGTGGTACATAGTAGGCACTTCATAAATATGTCTTAAATGAGTGCGTTAACTATTGCCACCCATTTCGTTCTAGTTTTCGGAGGCCGGATTTTTGGTTGTTTTCGTTGCTGTTGTTTTATTCCAGAGTGATTTTTTTTTTTTTTTTTTTTTTTTTTTTTTTTTTTTTTTTTGCTAAAAGCCATTCTATCACACAAACACCCAGGAACGACTAAGGTGATTTCTGTTTCTCACTGCAGCGTGACGCTCAGGGAGGCAAGTCCTGCTCTAATCAGAATCACCCTGATTCCTTTTTTTTTTTTTTCTGAAATGGGAAATTTCTAGAACTAGGCCTTTCCCCAGAGGCTCCTTCAGGATGGTGAGTAACAAAGAAGGCACCCAGGAGCACTGCTCAGCCGGGCACGTAAGAGCCAGGCCTTCCCTGTGGGCACGTCTGTGTCTTAACCATGGGGTGGTGACAGCTCTTCGGGATGCTGTCACTGGGACTGCAACTTGGGCCAGGAAGCCTTGGCCTGGCGCCCCGCGTAGCGGAAGTAAGAATGTTCAACCCGGCGTTCCCATGTGACCCCCGTGCCGGTTAGGAAGGGTGGCTCCTGCTTCCTGACCCCGAGTGAGAGTCACCGGCAGCTGAGCACTTCTTTCTCAGCTACCCTCCCTGCCTGTCACCACGCCAGGGACCTTTGTCCTAGTGGGAACGAAAAAAAAAAAAAAGCCATGTGCTTATATTTCTTTGACTGTGTATTTTTTCACGTTCATTCTTGCTGTTAGACCCTCATCCATATATTTTTTTAAATTTTTAGTTGTTTAGCAGATTTACACCCTACCATCTGTGTATATATATATATATATATGTATATGTATATGTCCAAGTTAGCATTTTTTCCAGCATGGGGCTTTTTTTTTTTTTCCTGGCAGAATTTTTTTAAATAGCCAAAACAGAATTGTCCCTCTGAACACTAAAAGAAAAACAATTTTTACATGGGTGAACAGTTTTTTTACACATGCAAGAAAGCACTTTTTTAAGTTAAGCACCTTTGCCAGATGGTGCTTAGTAAGTTGTCTGTCCTAATGGTACTTATTATTATTATTATTATTATTATTATTATTATTATTATTATTTGAGACAGAGTCTCACTCTGTAGCCCGGCCCAGAGTGCCGTGGCGTCAGCCTCGCTCACAGCAACCTCAGACTCTTGGGCTCAAGCGATCCTCCTGCCTCAGCCTCCCGGGTAGCTGGGACTACAGGCATGCACCACTATGCATGCCTGGCTAATTTCTTTCTATTTTTAGTTGTTTGGCTAATTTCTATTTTTAGTTGAGATGGGGTCTCGCTCTTGCTCAGGCTGGTCTCGAACTCCTGACCTCGAGCAATCTCTCCTGGCCTCCCAGAGCGCAATGGTGTTTATTCTAACGCTTGCTTGCAGGAACAATGGATAATACTATATTCCGGCCTCCTGAAGGCCTGGAGAAACAGGTCATGCCACTGGCCCCAGTTTGCAGAGAAGAAAGTAAAGGCACAGAGGAGAGCAGTAGCTTGCCCAAAGAGTGCACAGCAAATGAGTGCCTGCTTACAAATTCAGTGCCACGCTGCTTGGCTTCAAGGCCTGCACTCTTAAACCACTGCCTCATGCTGACTCTTATGTAGTTATGTTTTATCAAGCTCAATAGAGGATAAATACGATCTTAAAGAGTGGAAATCCATATATTAACAGAAATTCAGATATCAGGATAATTGGGGGCCAGGAGGCCAATAAGGGGTTTGTTTTTAGGGAGGGAGTCACAAATGTGGGATTCTAGACAGCCGGCCAACTGGGGTTGAAGAGGAGAATGTCTTTCTAGCACCCCAAATCATTCATTCAGCTAACTAAAAGACTGGCCCAAGGAGCACTGGTTTTCTCCTGTGGCCCCATCGCCAAAACTTATAAACCCGCACTGTCCCCAGTTCAACCCATGTCTTTGTATTGTTCAAGTTGTGCTCTGGGCCCCGCTATAAAAATGGTATTTTGGTGAAGAGGCCTCGTAGTTGTAAAAATGGTGCAGGATTTGAATTCCCCATGATGAGCTAACTTGGGGGCCCAGCCAAAAATAAGGGTTTTCAGAGGACTTTTCAAAATATCTCAACTAACGTGACTACCAAGGACAGTGGGAAGGGGCTAGGGACAGGGAATACCATGTTTCCTCGCAAATAAGACAGGGTCTTATATTTATTTTTCCTCCAGAAGACACCCTAGGGCTTATTTTCAGGGGATGTGTTATTTTTTTTTAAGTACGGTACAACCATCCACATTGATTCAAATAGAGTGAAGTCGTCTTCTTCTGGAACATCATCCTCACTCTCCAAATCCCCGGATTCCATCCTGATTTTCTTGCGACTCTATTTCCTAACCACTGGCCCCGATCTCTCCTGTCGAGCACTAGAGCTGTCACGGGGCAGATGAGAAGGGCTGCTCGTGTTCTTTCCCGCTCCCCGACGACAGGCATGGGCTGTGCAGATGCGCTGTGTAGCCACGCCCATCACCAGGGCTTATTTTCATAGCCACGCCCATCACCAGGGCTATTTTCATAGCCACGCCCAGCACTAGGGCTTATTTTCATAGCCACGCCCATCACCAGGGCTTATTTTCATAGCCACGCCCATCACTAGGGCTTATTTTCATAGCCACGCCCATCACCAGGGCTTATTTTCATAGCCACGCCCATCACCAGGGCTTATTTTCATAGCCACGCCCATCACCAGGGCTTATTTTCATAGCCACGCCCATCACCAGGGCTTATTTTCATAGCCACGCCGAGCACTAGGGCTGATTTTCATAGCCACGCCCATCACTAGGGCTTATTTTCGGGGTAGGGCTTCTATTGCTCACATGCTTAGACATCCTGCTAGAGCTTATTTTATGGGGAGGTCTTATATTCGGGGAAACACGAATACCTGTATACCTTTGTTTTGCAAACTAACGCGCATGAATTTGAAACGAGCAAAAATGTAGATGTGTCCAATGTACCAGTGTGACGTGGTAATGAGATTATGTGACATCAAATCAATGCCAGCCGTAAATGGTGTAGTCACCGGGCACTGCCTTTATCATAATTGGCACCAATAACAGAAATAAGCTGCTTCCTTAAATGTATGGCCAGCTATTAGTGCCTTGTGAAGTCACTATCAGATGCTGGCAAAATAATTGTAGCTTGTTTTTTTTTTAATTTCGCTCGAAAAAGGCCTGACAGTACATACTGGTGGCATTCATGGCCACATAGCTGGAATAAACTTCAGCTGCTATTGGGCTCTTTGTGAGAGGTACAGTCACAAAAGTCAGAGTTGGAGGTGTGAATCACTTTTTTTTGAGACAGAGCCTCACTCTGTCACCTGGGCTAGAGTGCCGTGGCGTCAGCCTCGCTCACAGCAACCTCAAACTCCTGGGCTCAAGCGATCCTCCTGCCTCAGCCTCCCGAGTAGCTGGGACTACAGGCATGCGCCACCATGCCCGGCTAATTTTTTCTATATATTTTCAGTTGGCCGATTAATTTCTTTCTGTTTTTAGTAGAGACGGGGTCTCGCTCTTGCTCAGGCTGGTCTCGAACTCCTGACCTCGAGCGATCCACCCGCCTCAGCCTCCCAGAGTGCTGGGATGACAGGCGTGAGCCACCGCGCCCGGCCTGTCATTTACTTCTGGCCACCCTCACCCGGGCGGTAGTGAAGCCTGACTTCTGGCTACAGGAGGTGACACAAATCCACCCATGTAAATATCTTTAATCAGCATTTCTTATAGCTGATAATTCAGCTCATTCATTCTGAACATAAATCTGGACCTTGCAGAACAAATATTTGCTTGCGGTACCTTTTCCAACGAAATGGACTTTGAGGTAGAGAAATGACTTGCTCTCTGGTCTACAACTTGGGTCCTCATGTCCAGGAGTGTCAGAGGCCTTAAAAAAAAAAAAGAAAGAAAGAAAAACTGATGAAGTTCAAGACCCCCATCTTCCTCACTTCAATAACCAAGTCAAAAGGGAAGGGAACCATCTATAGTAAATAAATGAAACTTATTGTTTAAAAAGTAAGTAAATTTATTGCTTAAAAAGTAAGTAAATTTATTGTTTAAAAAGTAAGGAAGAATCGTATGTTTAACAGGCAAATATGTCCAAAATGTATTACTCAGCAAGTCTGTTGTCTGTCTAATTGGGCCCTACTGCAGTAAAAATGGAATAAAACAGCAACAATGAAATCTCAGGCTGTGCTAAAATATGCTCCGCAGGGAAAGGTCTAGAAAGATAAATACACATCCAGCTATCACCAGTGGTTCTCTCTGGACTGGGAATTACAGAGATTTTATGTTTTCTACATTTCTATGATTTCTATTTCCGTGTTCCTTGATTCTTTTTTACAACAAGAATATATTACTTTTTTTTTTAATGAAAAGTATGGTTTTTCTTTTAAAATAAAGAGACAACGTATAAAAAATATGACAACATCACCACGCTTCGGAAACATTTTTCTCATAAATTACATATACCCTTAGCTTTTTCTGTAACATTCAGTATGTGTTTCATTATTTGAAAATAACCTTCTATATTTTGTGCATATGAGAATGAGCACTAGGAAGAGATTTATAATGACCAAGTCAGGCTTTTGAGGAAAGCTTGTGACTCAGATAGAAATGTAAGCATTTGATATCTGGGAACTGTAGATTTAAAACATGAATGGAGACGAATAGTCAAATAGCAGGAAAAACAAAATATGACCTTTCCCAACCCCTGGCTATATAAACAAGGAAGATATCTGTGCATTCATTCAATAAATATATTTATTGACCATCTGTTTGTGCTGTGCATTTTTTAGATAGCAGAAGGGTCCAGTCTAGTGGGAAGAGAAACACAAAATAAGCAAATGGGTGAACAAGTATGTAATTAAACATTGTTGTAAGTATTGTAAAAGGGATTAAAAGGGAGATAGTGTACATAAGGTGAACAGAGAAGACCTCTTTGAGGAGCCATAGACAACTTGCAGCCTAGGGCAGCCACATGTGGGCCACCAAGGACATTTATCCGGCCCGCCGGGTGTTTTTGCCGCCGCTGCCTGTCCTGCTTAGCAGCCGACTCGTCCCGGGCCCACAGTGCGCACTCCCCAACGGTCTGGGGGACAGTGACCTGGCCCCCTGTTTACAAAGTTTGAGGAGCCCTGGCCTAGAGAATAAGAAGGGGCTGGCCCCTTAAAGAACAGGAAGAAGATTATGCCCGGCAGAGAGAACAACAGAGGAGGATCTGAGGTAGGAAAGAAGTTGGAATGTCTCAGAACTCAAAGAAGCCCTTGCGGCTAGAGTTCCGAGAATGAGGAGGAAAGGATTTCGAGCGAGGTAGAGGCCTGTTTCAAAATATAATAACTGAAAGGGTGGAATCAGAATGTTCCTAACCCAAAGAAATGATAAGTGGTTGAAGTGATGGATACCCCAGTTACCTTGATTTGATCATTACACGTTGTAATGCTTGTACCGGGATATCACATACGCCCCATAAATACCGTGTTTCCACGAAAATAAGACCTACCCATAAAATAAGCCCCAGCAGGATGTCTAAGCATATGTGCAATAGAAGCCCTACCCCGAAAATAAGCCCTAGTGCTGGGCGTGGCTATGAAAATAAGTCCTAGTGATGGGCGTGGCTATGAAAATAAGTCCTAGTGGTGGGCGTGGCTATGAAAATAAGCCCTAGTGATGGGCGTGGCTATGAAAATAAGCCCTAGTGATGGGCGTGGCTATGAAAATAAGCCCTAGTGATGGGCGTGGCTATGAAATAAGCCCTAGTGGTGGGCGTGGCCATGAAAATAAGCCCTGGTGCTGGGCGTGGCTATGAAAATAAGCCCTAGTGCTGGGCGTGGCTATGAAAATAAGCCCTCGTGATGGGCGTGGCTATGAAAATAAGCCCTGGTGATGGGCGTGGCCATGAAAATAAGCCCTAGTGATGGGCGTGGCTATGAAAATAAGCCCTAGTGATGGGCATGGCTACACAGCGCATCTGCACAACCCATGCATGTCGTCTCAGAGCGGGAAAGAACACGAGCAGCCCTTCTCATCTGCCCCACGAGAGCTCTAGTGCTCGACAGGAGAGATCGGGGCCAGTGGTTCTAAAGGAAATAAAGTCGCAAGACATTCAGGATGGAATTCAGGGTTTGGAGAGTGATGATGATGTTCCAGAAGAAGACGACTTCACTCTATTTGAATCAATGCAGATGGTTGTACCGTACTTAAAGAAAAATAACACATCCCCTGAAAATAAGCCCTAGGGTGTCTTCTGGAGGAAAGATAAATATAAGACCCTGTCTTATTTTGGGGGAAACACAGTATGCACGACTATTATATATCCGTACAAATTTAAAATAATGTTTAAAAAGCATTTAAAAATAAAAAGGAGGAGGTTGCGAGAAAGCCTGCAGCCAGGTGATATAAGATCTTTAAGGTAAGGAGTTTGCATTTCATTTAATGGAGAAGGTACTGAAATGTTTTAGGCAGGAGGATGCAGGATGCTCTTTTGGTTTTTAAAAGATCACTCTGGCTGCTCCGTGGAGAATGGAGTCAAGAGGCTCTTGTGTCGTCCGGATTAGAAATCAAAGTGGCTTTTGAACTAGGGTGGTGTTAGTAGAAGTAGCAAATTGGACACATCCAAAGTGTGTGTGTGTGTGTGTGTGTGTGTGTGTGTGTATACATATATATATAATTTTATTTTATTTATTTTATTTTATTATTATTATTTTTTTCGAGACAAAGTCTCACTCTGTTGCCCTTGCCAGAGTGCCGTGCCGTCAGCCTCGCTCACAGCAACCTCCAAGTCCTGGGCTCAAGCCATCCTCCTGCCTCAGCCTCCCAAGTAGCTGGGACTACAGGCATGCGCCACCACGCCCGGCTAATTGTTTCTATATATTTTAGTTGGCCAATTAATTTTCTTTCTATTTTTAGTAGAGACGGGGGTCTTACTCTTGCTCAGGCTGGTTTCCAACTCCTGACCTCGAGCAATCCTCCCACCTCGGCCTCCCAGAGTGCTAGGATGACAGGTGTGAGCCACCACACCCAGCCCCATCCAAAGTATATTTTAAAGGAAGAATCAACAGGACATGGGAAGCATGTTATGAGAGATGAGGAAGTTGATAGAAGACGGAGGCATTGGGAACGAGTTCTAAAATTATAATGCAGGTGTTGCTTTTTCTTATATACAAATAATAACCAGGTAGAGAATATGAAAAATAAAAACTCCATAGACAACAGCCACAGAATCTCTGAGAATTGAAATAACAAGAAATATGCATGGCCTATGTGAATAATATTTTCCAACACCGCTGACAACCTCAGAGGAGGTGTGTGTAAATGGAAATATACCATATTTTTAAGATGACTGAATATCACAAAGGTTCCCATTCTTCCTACAATAGTTTCTAAAATGATTGGAACCACAATACAAATGCCAGCAGTTTGTTTCTGATATTTTTGTTTTGTTTGAATGAGACTAATTGATCCAGAGTTTTGTTTGGGAATGTAAACAAACAAAAACAGCTCAGGGAACTTTGAAAATGAAACTCAATATGGAAATGAAACTCAGATTAGTGAAATGAAACTCATATTAATTCCAGATATTAGCATAGGATATAATTCTTTAATAAATAAATAGGGCGATAACTGGATTTTGAATGAACAGAAAACCTAATGGAAGAGACTAGAAAAAACAGAAATAGATCTAATTGTTAGAATGCTGTCTGATATAGAGATGGTTTCTAAAACTGATTGGGGAAAGCATAGATTGATTACTCAGTATATGATGCTAGAAATGACAGGGTAGCCATCTGGTAAAAAATAGACACAAAAAATAATAATAAAGTTGAGTCTATACTTCATACCTTACTTTAAATATATATTTGATCCATATCAAATTGATCAAGAATTGAATGTAACATTAAACCAAAACGGGTCTAGAAGGAAATAGGAAGGAATAATTACTTTATATCTATGTCCTACGGAAGGCTGTTAACATGATTCAGAATCCACAAGCTGGCTGAGCACGGTTGCTCATGCCATGTCATCCTAGCACTCTGGGAGGCCGAGGAGGGAGGATCCCTCAAGGTCAAGAGTCCGAAACCAACCTGACTGAACCAGAGCAAGAGCCCATCTCTACTAAAAATAGATAAAATTAGCGTGGCGTGGTAGTGCACAGCTGTAGTCCCAGCTACTAGGGAGGCTGAGGCAGGAGGATCACTTTAGCCCAGGAGTTGGAGGCTGCTGTGAGCGAGGCTGACACCACGGCACTGTAGCTCAGGCAACAGAGTGAGACTCTCATCTCAAAAAAAAAAAAATGAAACAAATAAAAAAAATAGGTATTGTTAAATTTTAAAAATTAAAAATTAAAAATATTTATTTCAAAAAACTGAAAAAGGGAAGAAATGGCTGCTGGGTCCCTAAGAACGAGAGATGGGGAATGGGGTGAGGGGTCTCCCAGGTGAGGCAACAGCCTGAACAAAGGAGATAAGAGAGTATTGGAAGTCCAGTTTGGTGAAAAGATTGGAGAACAGAGAAAAAAATAAAGCTGGAAATGTTGTGGAAAGCCTTGACAATCAAGATAAAGTGTTTCTGCCCAATTCTAAAGGCAAGGGGGGAATTAGAGAGGTGTTCAAAAATATCATCACATATTAAAAATGTAATGCACCCTCAGGTATCGTTTAAAATCAATTTGCTTTCTCTATTTTTTCCAAGGCTCTGGTACGTAGTCATATGCTTCATCTATAAGGCATTTATTTTTCGATTAAATTATATCAACTTGCTTGACCCGCTGCTGGGAAAATCTTCATTACATTTGGTGAGCACCTCTGTCTCCCCCAGCTTATTAAATTTTCGCTTGCCTGTAACTTCAGATTTGGGCTAAACTGAAAAATACATATTAGTAATGGCAGTCCCAGGGGGAGCGCCAGAGAACTCTCAGAGATAAATGAAGAGAATGCAACCGACCATGAATCCTTAGACCCGACGGGCAATTTACAACCTGGCCACTTTAAGACACTCGTTTATTCCTCGGTTAAAGTTCTTCTCTCAACCTTGTCCCAGACTTTGGAGGAAGAAATGTGTTTTGTTATAAGAATGATTAAAAAGTCCCTTTGGAGGAAACAACTTGCTCATGGACATGGATTTCCCTCTCCCCTTCCTCTCCTATTTTCTGTGTATCTTCTCTAAAAACAGAAGAAATGGGTTGACCAGAGCCTGGAGTCGTGGGCCATGAAATTCCCAAAGGAGGTCAACCGAGGTTGACTGTGGCTTGGTTTTAATGGCATCCCTTTCCCTGCAGGGTTAAATGACAAAGGGCTACACATGACTCACTGTCATCATCTCAGCAGCCAGGTGAGGTCTTTGTGGCTGGTTACCGCGGTCTCCAATTTGCTGACATGAGGCAGGGAAGCACCACAATGCCTGGCCCTCATCTCCAACAAGCCAGTCCTGGGTCTTTATTACTTGACATGCCTGAGCCTCCATAGCCTCATCTGCAAAATGGGATAATAAAAGCATCTACTCATCTAACTGGGCTTTAGTAAGGACTAGCTGAAATACAAGTGGATAAAAAGCAGCCATTTTTGTGTTGTAGCATGACCAACTCATCCTGGTCTTTCTGGAACTTTCTAGGTCTTAGTACCCTACATCTCCTATCCTAGAAATCTTGTCAATTCCGGGCAAACTGGGGTGGTTTGTCACCCAAGAGTCAGGAATTCAGACAACTCTCTCAGAAAGGATTGGCGATTTTTATTTCACAAGGGAAAAGTGAAATTTAGAATACTTAGTATGATGTAAGGCACACAGGTGCCAATAAACACACAAACACACACACACACACACACATCTTATATGCTACAAGAATTAAACCTTAAAGATTCATATGGAAGGCTTTGACATCTAAATCCTATACTTTTTTCTTTGGTGCTTGTATTCATTCTTCCATTCAGTTTTTCATTCACACAATCCCTGCCCTCATAGAACTTACAGTTTAGAAGAGAGAATATAGGCATTTAATAAAGTTACCTTGCAGGTGATTGAAATTGCCGTCACGCTAAACGAATTTGATGTCAGTGACCCATACTGGCAGGCATTTATTCATGAGTCAGTGTTCTAGGAGTTTCTCCGGCTCTGTCCACTCTCAGGTGTTCCCACCTGTGACAGTGTTTTCATGCAAAGTGAGCACCTTGGAGTTTATAGTCCGGCCTTTGGCCTTGGAGGAGGAGAAAGTTAATTGGCCTGAAATGACATTTGGGCTGCTCATCGGGGTTTCTTTTTTTATATTTTGGTGGAGTAAGTGGGGAAGAAGACTGAAGGACCATCAGGGATCCTCAAACTATGGCCCGAGGCCTGAGCCTCCATAGCCTCATCTGCAAAATGGGACATTTATCCAGCCCGCTAGGTGTTTTTGCCGCCACTGCCTGTCCTGCTTAGCAGCCGACTCATCCCGGGCCCACAGTGTGCACTCTCCAACGGTCTGGGTGACAGCAACCTGGCCCCAGTAGGCTCCTACCCAACGAGGAGGCCTTCTGTGATCCACGCAGGTGAATCACAGGTCTGCATTTGCCCAGAGGAATTTAGGTTAGAGTTATTTTTTGGTGGGAAGAGAAGCAAGAATATGTATCTGTCCCATTGATTAGTCTGAATGCATTTACATATAACATGGAGAGACCTGAGAGTCTCCCATTTCAACCTAGACTGTCACCATCCGCGAGAAAGGGGAAAATGGGCGTGCCAACTGGTGGTTCCATGGCAGGCTTGAGTAGTGTTTTATATCTTCATTTTCAGCCATGCCAGGAAATTCAGAATCACTCACTTCATCCAAAATGTGGTGATCTTTTGGCATTATATCATGACAACATGTCACAGGGGCAGTGGATATTTTTACTTGGGAGCCGGGGTGGTCACAGGGGGACCGAGTGTCTTCTGCAGGACCATGACAGAAAGTTCCAGAGAGCTCAGATGCTGGATTGCAATGCAACTTGTCACCCCCCACTGGCAGGGCAGACTGAACAGAGGAGGCGACCTCTAGCAAAACGGGGTTAGATTTCACAGAAAGATATGGGAAGGGATATAAAATCTCTCACCGTGTCTCCAGCAAAAATAAAAAGAACAAAAGAGCCAGTGGCCACTTTTCCCATGAGCCTTTGCTGCACAGTTTCCATTTAAGAGGAAATTCTTGCTTACCCTGGAGGTCAGGTGGATGGCGTTTAACAAAATCTTTACGAAGTTAGGTGCTTTGTTTTATTTTTTTTATTTTTTATTTATTTTTTTTTATTTAGGATCCATTTCAGGGTGGATTTTTTTTTTTTTTTAGGTGTTTAGATTCGGTAGGAAATGCTATGATCCGGTCCCAGGGGGGAAAAAAATAGGTTTATTTTTGGTTTGGGGACCAACTTGGTGAGACAATTAGCAGATTGTGGAAGGACGTGGCTTCAGGTGCCAGGGAGCTGGTTTGGAAGAGCAGGTCTCTAGGGTCTGTGTGAGTTGCTGCATTTTTATTAGCATTTTCTTTTCTTTTCTTTCTTGTTTTGAAACTGCAGCAAGTCTGTGGCTATTTCTTAAAGGAATTTAGTGCAAAAGTTGTGCCCCTTGCTATTCGGAGATCTTGCCCAAGATTTGAAAACATGCCCAGTGCAGAAGGGATCTGATTCTTCAAATGAATAAAATAACTGCAAAAAAAAAAAAATTATTATTATTTTTTTCTCGGTGGTAGAGACTGGAGGAGAGTGCTAGAGAAAGGACACATCTGTTTTTATTTCTTCTTCTTTTTCTTTTTTTTTTTTTTTCTTAAAGGAAGTTTCTTTGTTAATCAAACATCCTAGCAGGGAAGGAAAAAAAAAAAGGAGAGGTCTTGTGATTGCCAATCTTGCATAAGTCTTACGGGGTGAGTTGTGATCCCCCAAAATTCGTATGTTGAAATTCTATCCCCCCACCCCGTACCTTAGAATGTGGCTATATTTAAACACAGGGCCTTTAAAGAGGTGATTAGGGTAGGATGAGGTCATATGGGCAGGGCTGCATCCGATATGACTGGTGTCCTTATAAGAAGAGGAAATTTAGACGCACACAGAGGAAAGACCAGGAGAACACAGTACGAAAGCGGGCAGCTCTGCAAGCCAAAGAGAGAGGGCTCCCACCAAACCAGCTGACACCTTGACCTTGGACTTCCAGCCTCCAGATCAGGGGTCCTCAAACGTTTTAAACAGGGGGCCAGTCCACTGTCCCCCAGACCGTTGGAGAGTGCGCACTGTGGGCCTGGGACGAGTCGGCTGCTAAGCAGGACAGGCAGCGGCGGCAAAGACACCCGGCGGGCCCCGGATAAATGTCCTGGGCGGGCCACATGTGGCCCTTGGGCTGCAGTTTGAGGACGCCTGCTCCAGATCTTTGAGAAAACACATTTCTGCTGTTTAAGCCCATCGTGCTTGTTACAGCAGCTCTTGCAAACTAATATACTAAGTCAAATGACTATTTCGACCAAAGGATGTTGCCAACACGGCATGATTGCTCTTTGTTTGAGGAGAGAGGAGCAGCAACTTGCTTTCCGTGTCTGTCTGCTATACTTTCTTAGCTAGCTTTTAAGAGTGAGCAAAGGTCGGGAGCAGTGGCTCGCGCCTGTAATCCTAGCACTCTGGGGAGGCCGAGGCAGGAGGATCGCTCAAGGTCAGGAGTTCGAAACCAGCCTGAGCAAGAGCAAGACCCTGTCTCTACTTAAACAAAAACAGAAATTAATTGGCCAACTAAAAATATATATATAAAAAAATTAGCCGGGATGGTGGCACATGCCTGTAGTCCCAGCTACTCGGGAGGGAGGCTGAGGCAGGAGGATCGCTTGAGCCTGGGAGTTTGAGGTTGCTGTGAGCGAGGCTGACGCCAGGACACTCACTCTAGCCCGGGCAACAGAGTGAGACTCTGTCTCAAAAAAAAAAAAAAAAAATAGTGACTATAGAACTCAGGGAATTTAGGTTTCAGTAGAATTATTTTTTGGTGGGAAGGGAAGGAAGAATATATATCTGTCCCATTGATTAATTTGAATGCATTTACATATACTTAATAAAAATCTCAATCATGCAGAGACTTTAAGATAATTTTTAAATGAAAAAATAATAATATCTTTTTAAAAGGTTTAGATTTCTTTGCATATCCTCATTTGGGCTTCTATTTTTTTTTTTTAACTTAAAAATACAGTGTTAATTTTTGTTTTATTTTTTTCTCCATCTGACCTGTGTAAGTTACTTAAGACATCCAGGCTCAACCTCAGAGTGGTAAAGACTAATATTGCCATAGACAGAATAAAATGCAACTGTTTATAAAAAAAAATGTAACTATACCATATCCAAAAAATTTTCAGTTAAATTTTTAGTGTTAATTGAAAAAATAATTGAAAATCATTGCATGATTACTGCTATTATGCATAATTATATGCAGAGTAGGCATATTTTAATTATATACAATAATATCATTATAACTAGGTTTGTTTAAAAAATCACCTAACCATAAAAAATTGCTATAATAAAAATATACTGAACAGTGATTACTTTGGGAGGATGGGATTATAACTATCCCCTTTACCCCAGCTTGTTTGCATTTTTTACCTACATTTCTTTAAGAATTGTGTATTACTATTACGGTTAAAGACAATTATCCATCGGCAGCATGAAAATGTCTGGGAATTCATGACACTTTACTAATGAAATGAGCTGTCAGGTGTCAAGCTGTCAGGTGAAAGAATTAAACCTTAAAGATTCGTAGATAAGCCTTCAGCCTCTAAACCCTATACATTTGCTTCGGTGCTTTTATTCCTTCTTCCATTCAGTTTTTCATTCACACACTCTTTGCCCTCATAGAACTTACAGTTTAGAAGAGAATAGAGATGTTTAATAAAGTTACCTTAATAAAATCAAGGTACAGCCAACTACAGAATTTAGAAATTCTAGAAGGTTTTTTTTTTCCCCCCCTGCAGGTACTGGCCGGACTAGAACCCGTGGAAACCTGAGCTATATATGGCAGAATGCAATTTGAAATCTTATTCGTTGTCTCTGCAGATGGACGGGTACCTTCAGGGATGGTGGTGGGGCAGGACTTGTGCTTGTCAGCACTGTTTCTCACCTGCTGGAATTCTAGAAGGTTCTCCGAGGAGTGGAGTTACAGGAACTGGAGAGATTTCTCTCTGAACAGTATAGACTGTTCTGAGACGTGAGAACCTCAGAAGTCGTTTGTCTTCCTGGATTCTGAGCTGAGTGTTTCCTTCCCAGTTGCACGAAGTCCTTTATTTTCTACGTCCGTGTGAGCTGACCTGAAACTTTAGGCCGGGGCCAAGTCACAAACGTGTCCCCTAGCAGGAACTGGCCTTGCTCGCAAGTTCCTAACCCGAGTCCCATTCTGCTAAGGTCTAGCTGAACTTACAACCGCAGGAGGACTGCAACAGTATGAGCTTTCACGGCCCTGCTATTTAAGATTCTTTCTCTCAGACTAAATAAGCAAAGCTGGTCCCAGACACCCACCACGAGGGTCGCAGACGGACTTGCATGTCACATAACTTCCACCGGGTTGTTCAA
Organism: Microcebus murinus; assembly: GCF_040939455.1. Classification (NCBI taxonomy): domain Eukaryota; kingdom Metazoa; phylum Chordata; class Mammalia; order Primates; family Cheirogaleidae; genus Microcebus; species Microcebus murinus. Next base: position 3,955,605 of record NC_134133.1, on the reverse strand, counting down.
TTCCTTCAGCCTTCCTTCCTGACTTCAGTCACCCAGCATCCCCTGATGGTGGGTGTTGTGTGTTTTGAAGACACTGTGTCATGTGGCCGAGAGAATGGAGGGCCAGATGGCTTTAAAAGAGCATTAAGTGGCAGAGGGTCCTCTTGGCATGCTTATTTTTTTTTTTTTTGCAGATCATGCTTCTATTTCTTAAATACTGTCCTCGTTGGGGCAACATTTTGCTGTTTTATCCAAACCAGAAACAATAAACAACACAAATAAACTCAGGATAGTTCCTAAAATAAAAACAATGAGAGCTTTTCGAACAATGGCAAATATAATTTTGAGTATTTTTTTAAATTTTTTTTTTGAGTCAGAGTCTCACTTTGTTGCCCGGGCTGGAGTGCCGTGGTGTCAGCCTCGCTCACAGCAACCTCCAACTCCTGGGCTCAAGCGATCCTCCTGCCTCAGCCTCCCAAGTAGCTGAGACTACAGGCATGTACCACCACGCCCAGCTAATTTTTGTTATATGTTTTTAGTTGGCCAATTAATTTCTTTCTATTTTTTTAGTAGAGACGGGGGTCTCACTCTTGCTCAGGCTGGTCTCAAACTCCTGGGCTGAAGCCATCTTCCTGCCTCGGCCTCCCGAGTAGCTGGGGCTACAGGCATGCGCCACCATGCCCGGCTAATTTTTTCTATATATTATTAGTTGACCAATTAATTTCTTTCTATTTTTAGTAGAGACAGGGGTCTCGCTCTTGCTCAGGCTGGTTTCGAACTCCTGATCTCGAGCAATCCTCCCGCCTCGGCCTCCCAGAGTGCTAGGATGACCGGCATGAACCACCGCACCCGGCCACCTCTGAACTAATGACATCTGGGGGCCAGAGAACTCTTAGCTGGGGGGACTGCCCCGGGCACTGTAGGACAGTTGGCAGTGTCCCTGCTCTCCCCTCACTGATGCCAGTGAGGTTCCTCCTCATCAAAAATGTCCCCAGACATCGTCCAATGTCACTTGTAGGGCAAAATCTGTCCCAATTGGGAACCTCTGTTCCAATCCAGATTCCTGTTGTCTCCTGCCCAGCTCTTACAAAACCTTCTTCCTAGTCTCTCCCCAGTAAGGGTAAGACACAGTCCCTTGCACTTCTTATAGCCTCGCTGCACAGAGCAGCCAGGGACGTCTCTGTGACCCTCGGGTCGGTGGGCCTCCCAGTTTAAGCTCTCTACCTGCCTCCCTTCCTGCCCAGGACAAAGACTTGCACCTGTGCCCGTCTTCGTGGACTTTGGACAAATGCTTTCAACTGTGCTCGTCTTGGTAGAGTCTTGGTTCTCCCTTCAGCCTGGTCTTGTCTGTCTTCCTCCCTCTGCTCCTGCCGGGCTGGGATTGTCCCCAAATAGCCAAAGCAGCTGTGGCCTTCAGCACCGTCACAGGTGCGTACTGTCCCTGCCTGGCCACCTGTCCGTGTAGGAGCCTGTTGCTCGTGTCACGCAATCCTGGCTGTTCCCACCCATGGGCCATAGTGTGTCTCTAATCTTATTTGTGTTGTTTGTCTCGTACAAGACTGTAAGTTTCTCAAAGGTAAGCCCAGGTCTGTTTTATTCTTTATACAACAACTATCACAGTGTCTCGCGCATAACAGAGAATCCGTGTGTGTTTGTAGAATGAATGAATGATGAATGAATGAAATATAAAATGCGTTGGGAATCGCTTTCCCCGGTTTTTGCACTAGGGGGTGCCAAATAAGATAAATAATTTTTTTTTTTTTTTTGCAGTTATTTGGGAGGTTCGATGTTCTTTTCCCATAATGCCATCTTTTTTTAATTTAATTTTTTCATTGATACATAATAGATATGCACATTTTCAGGGTACAGGTGATAATTTAGTACATTCATATAATTTGTAAAGATCAAATGAGTGTAATTGGGATATCCATGACCTTAAATATTTGTCTAGAAACATTCAAATTATCCTCTTCCAGCTGTTTTCAAATATACGATAGATTACTGTCAACTGTGGTCACCTTAGTTAGCTATCAAACACTAGGTCTTGTTTCTTCTGTCACACTGTGTATTTGTACCCATTAGTCAACCTCTCTTCATCCCCTCTACGCCCCCAAACCCTTCCCAGTCTCTGATAATCACCAGTCTACTTTTTAATCTTGCTAGAAAGATCCACTTTCTAGCTTCCACATATGAGTGAGAACATGTGAGATTTGTCTTTCTGTGCCTGGCTTGTTTCCTTTGACACGATGACCTCCTGTTCCATCCATGTTGTTGGAAAATGCAGCATTTCATTCCTTTTTATGGCTGAATAATATTCCTTTGTGTATATGTACCGCACCAATATTTCTTTGTCCGTTCATATAAGGCCATTTAAACTTGGTAACCCAACAAATCGTTCTCACTTTCTAGCAGTTATCAAGTTCAAAGAGTTGTAAGAATTAAATGAGATATGCCTGCAAATGCCTACAACAACAGTGCCAGGCAATTAGAAATGCTAAAGACCAATTATTATTTTAATAACCTATTAAATTATAATTTAAAAGTTAAGTTGATGTCAGCCTTCCCACCAAAATAGTTAGAAGAAACAAGGCTGAGAAGCACTAACTTCCGTTTCCCTTGAATGACTCCGTTTACATTTCTCAGAGTTTTCGTTATTTGCATTGAAACACACAACTTCCAATCCTTAGCAAAACGTGATCGTGTACACGACACAAAATGGCTAAGCTTTGAGGAATAAAGTGTTTCATAAAGAATATTACATTGACTTCAAGTCAATGTTCTAACTCCTAAATGAAAATGCCATAGAATGAGATCCTTACCTGAAAATTGTCTGGACTCTATTTAAATACTTATTAGGATTTTTTTGAAAACCCTATTGCTGAGTTATGACACATTGCACTAAGTTGGAACAGCTACAGGTCAAGTGTAGCGCTTTGCCAAGACGGAAGCCAAGTCTCAGACAGTGTTGTCAAATGCTAACATGTTGCTTTGATTCTTCTCAGCATATTTTGAGCTCATGCTATTTACAGCCTTCGCTTTGCCCAATATGCTGAAATTGTAACCTCTTAGATAAAGTATATGAAAAATAGAGCGTCTTGCAGAAATCCATTTCTCACATATGCAGTCCTGGATATTCTTCACACTGCAAAGAACACATACCGTGTTTCTCCGAAAATAATACAGGGTCTTATATTTATTTTTCCTCCAGAAGACACCCTGGGGCTTATTTTCAGGGGATGTGTCATTTTTCTTTAAGTACGGTACAACCATCCACATTGATTCAAATAGAGTGAAGTCGTCTTCTTCTGGAACATCATCCTCACTTTCCAAACCCCGAATCCCATCCTGAATTCTTGCGACTCTATTTCCTTTAGAACCACTGGCCCGATCTCTCATGTGGAGCACTAGAGCTGTCGTGGGGCAGCTGAGAAGGGCTGCTCGTGTGCTGCTCGTGTTCTTTCCCGCTCCGAGACGACATGCCTGGGTTGTGCAGATGCGCTGCGCAGCCACGCCCAGCACTAGGGCTTATTTTCATAACCACGCCCATCACCAGGGCTTATTTTCATAGCCACACCCATCACTAGAGCTTATTTTCATAGCCATGCCCATCACTAGAGCTTATTTTCATAGCCACGCCCATCACTAGGGCTTATTTTCATAGCCACGCCCATCACTAGAGCTTATTTTCATAGCCACGCCCATCACTAGAGCTTATTTTCATAGCTACGCCCAGCACTAGGGCTTATTTTCATAACCACGCCCATCACCAGGGCTTATTTTCATGACCACACCCATCACTAGAGCTTATTTTCATAGCCACGCCCATCACTAGAGCTTATTTTCATAGCCACGCCCAGCACTAGGGCTTATTTTCATAGCCACGCCCAGCACTAGGGCTTATTTTCATAGCCACGCCCAGCACTAGGGCTTATTTTCATAGCCACGCCCAGCACTAGGGCTTATTTTCATAGCCACGCCCAGCACTAGGGCTTATTTTCATAGCCACGCCCAGCACTAGGGCTTATTTTGGGGGTAGGACTTCTATTGCGCACATACTTAGACATCCTGCTAGGGCTTATTTTGTGAGTAGGTCTTATTTTGGGGGAAACACGGTAGTTACAAAGTGACATAATTTACTTTTTGCTGATCTTGTTTTAGATTTTCAAATTTCCCTGACTTTTTCATTTTATTGTGACATTAAATGTGTCAGATCATTAAATGTGTTAATGACATTAAATGTGTTGGATCATCACCATGCAATGGAATGTTTATTCTTAAGTCCCAAAAAGGCGTGTTCGCCACCTTCACTGAGCCTTTGCCAAAGGAGCCGTGATAATTGGAAGAAAAATATTCCAAAGAAAAATTCACTGAGGACAAAAAGGAACCCAAATAATAAATATACATATATGTGTATATATATATATACATATATGTATATATTGCAGTCAGTTTGATAGTAGAGCCAAAGAAAATACCCCAGGGACTAGTTTGGGGTTGTATTCATCCTTCATGTCATACCAGTTAGCTGAATTAGGTAGATGATTCCAGGAAGCGCTGGATTATCCCAGTTTTATCCTTTTTTTTTTTTTTTTTGAAACAGAGTCTCACTTTGTTGCCCAGGCTAGAGTGAGTGCCGTGGCGTCAGCCTAGCTCACAGTAACCTCAAACTCCTGGGCTCAAGTGATCCTCCTGCCTCAGCCTCTTGAGTAGCTGGGACTACAGGCATGTGCCACCATGCCCAGCTAATCTTTTTTTTTTTGTATATATATTTTTAGTTGACCAATTAATTTCTTTCTATTTATACTAGAGACGGGGGTCTCGCTCTTGCTCAGGCTGGTTTTGAACTCCTGACCTGGAGCGATCCTCCCACCTCGGCCTCCCAGAGTGCTAGGATCACAGGCGTGAGCCACCGCGCCCCCACCCAGTTTTACCCTTTATCTGGGCCTGTTAGCTTTAGTGAAAGCAAATAAACATTAGCTCTTGTTCAAAGGGCAGCCTGGCCTGGGGGACTTAGGAGGAATCATTTCCAAGTCGTCTGGGGCAGTTAAAACACTCTTCTTCGAAAAGGTTTGTCCTGTAGGGACAGGGTTCTATCACTTTTCAAGGTGATCTGTCTGTCTCTCTGTCTGTCCGTCCACCGGCCTTTAAGAGAGCATTAGGCAGTTGGAGCGAGGAGTGAGGTGGGAGCAAGAGAGAGAGAAATCCACTGAGCTTGTCAATATCATGCTCGTCTGTGTTTTCATCTTGCTTGTCTTCCACTCCATCATCATCGTCATCATCATCATCATCAATATCGCGATCATTACTGCTCTCATATTCATAGTAAGAGCTAGGCACTGGACTCTCTAATTTCCACTGAGTTCTGATTTCTACTTAGGGACGCTGAGAGTTTTTTTTTTACCCCCCAGAGTTTTAGACTTGCGTCATTTTCTAGCCACACCAACCAAATTGCAGTCTTCAATGCGGCAGAGCCAGCATGCAGCCACCCTAACTGGAAATCGTTCTGCGGTTCTGTAGCTGCTTGGAGATGCTTCACCATCTGAAAAAAAGGGGGTGATTCCACTTGGACCCGCCTCCCCGCATTGTTGTTTGAGGAACTGAAAGAGAGAGAGTCTTAGAAGTAAAAGGGTCTGTACAAATGCCGGGCATGGTTATTCCTGGTCTGCATCGGGTGGAAGAAGTCTCCAGTTCCAGAAAGTTCTATGTGGCTGCCAGAAGTACCAGGACTGTTCAAACACTGCAGGAAGACAGGCTTCTCTCTCTTTGACTGCCAGCGCGATCTTTTGAAAAAGTAAATCTTGATCTTGCCACTTCTATTCTCAGATCGCTTCTTTCTTTTCTTTCTTTCTTTCTTTCTTTCTTTCTTTCTTTCTTTCTTTCTTTCTTTCTTTCTTTCTTTCTTTCTTTCTTTCTTTCTTTCTTTCTTTCTTTCTTTCTTTCTTTCTTTCTTTCTTTCTTTCTTTCTTTCTTTCTTTCTTTCTTTCTCTTTCCCTCCCTTCCTTCCTTCCTTCCTTCCTTCCTCCCTTCCTCCCTTCCTCCCTTCCTCCCTTTCTCCCTTCCTTCCTTCCTTCCTTCCTTTCTTTTCTTTCTTTCTTCACAGTCTCACCGTGTTGCCCACGCTAGAGTGAGTGCCGTGGTGTCAGCCTAACTCACAGCAACCTCCACCTCCTGGGCTCAGCGATCCTCCTGCCTCAGCCTCCCGAGTAGCTGGGACTACAGGCATGCGCCACCATGCCTGGCTCTCTTTTTTCTATATAAGTTTAGTTGTCCAATTAATTTCTTTCTTTCTTTCTTTCTTTTTTTTTTTTTTTAAGAAGAGACAAGACTCTCACCTCTTGCTCATTCTGGTTTCCAACTTCTGACCTCGAGCGATCCTCCCGCCTCGGCCTCCCAGAGTGCTAGGATGACAGGCGTGCGCCATCGCGCCTGGCCCAGATCTCTTCCTTGACTGTCCAGTGCTTGGAGTGCAAAACCCAGGCTCTCCTTAGCATGGCCGAGAGGACTCCTTTAATGTCTCCTGTCCCCCCAGTGTGCCCACCCAGCCGTGGCTGACGTCCAGATGCACCAGGCCTCCCATAGCTCATCCCCTTTGCTGGGACGGCTCTTGTCCCCTTGGTCAGTGCGTGAAAAAGGACAGACCCAACCCATGACATCTCCTTCCAGCTCCTTGTTTCTGCTTGCAGATTCCTGCAAACTCCAAAACTACCTATGCCAGGGCCACAGAGTAATTGGCGCTGCACAGAGTCCCGTTTGGGTAGCAGTGCTATTTGTAAAAGTGGGTATTTTAAACACCTTGCCGCTGGATGTCTCTGGAATGTGTCATACGTCATAATTCCGCAGCCCCTGCAGGCTGCTCGCTTGAGTCTCCTTAGAGGTTACGGCTGAGGTTCGTTTGGATGTTCTCAGCGCATGCCAAGGAGTGGCAGAGAAAACTGCTCACCCGCCTGTGAGCAACCCAGTGACTTCTTTGAGATGAAGCGTTTCCCTTGGGTAACTTTCTGAAGTATATTACAGGCAGATGATGAATGGATAATCGGGGTCCTTTAACACCTTTCAGACTGCACAGAAATTTCTAAGACAAATGCCAGGGACTGCACGTTTTTGGGCAAACTGTATGTTATTTGAATCATCATAACTATAGATCATAATGTACTTTAGGTGTTTTTTTTTTTAAATTTTAGCATATTATGGGGGTACAAGTGTTAAGGTTGCATATATTGCCCATGCCCCCCTCCCCCCTTGAGTCAGAGCTTCAAGCGTGTCCATCCCCCAAACGTTGCACATCTCACTCATTGTGGTTGTATACACCCCTCCCCTCCTCCCCCCTCCCACCTGCCCAATGCCCGATAGATGTTACTCCTATGTGTCCACTGAGGTGCTGCTCAGTTAATACCAGTTTGCTGGTGAGTCCACGTGGTGCTTGTTTTTCCATTCTTGGGATACTTCACTTAGCAGAATGGGCTCCAGCTCTAGCCAGGAAAATACAAGAGGTGTCAGATCACCATTGTTTCTTAGAGCTGAAGAGTACTCCATGGTATACATATACCACATTTTATTAATCCACTCATGAATTGATGGGCACTTGGGTTGTTTCCACAGCTTTGCAATTGTGAATTGTGCTGCTATAAACATTCGAGTGCAGGTGTCTTTTTTGTAGAGTGTCATTGGATCTTTTGGGTAGATGCCCAGTAGTGGGATTGCTGGATCCAATGGTAGATCCACTCGTATCGCTTTGAGGTGTCTCCATATTGCTTTCCACAGAGGTTGAACTAGTTTGCAGTCCCACCAGCAGCGTAGGAGTTTTTATACTTCGATTTTCCTTGTATGTTGAGGACGTTGTACACTCTAAATCAGGGGTCCTCAAACTTTGTAAACAGGGGGCCAGGTCACTGTCCCTCAGACCATTGGAGAGTGCGCACTGTGGGCCCGGGACGAGTCGGCTGCTAAGCAGGACAGGCAGCGCGGCAAAAACACCCGGAGGGCCGGATACATGTCCTAGGCGGGCCGCATGTGGCCCTCGGGCCGTAGTTTGAGGACGCCTGCTCTAAATGAATTGAAAAATATCCACAGTTTATAATATACAGCTCTACTATTTTTGTCCATTTCATCGTTTTCCTTAGAATGGACCAACACGAAAGGAATTGATCCGCACGGTCAACGCCGTCCATGTGGGCATTGCATTCCGTGATGCAGGCAGGCTTTACAATATTCTCTCCCGTTTTTCTATATTTTTTTTCCTGTTGTTGAGCTAGAAGTGTCGTGGATCGTTGACATCATTCGGACAACCCGCTTGTCTTTCCATGCTAGGAGAAGACTGTCGCCTTTTCTGGAAAATGTGATGTCACCTTTTGTCATTCTTGATGTCTTCATTTGCAAATTTGGCAGCAAACCTCTACTCTCCCTAATGGACAAGACAGCGTGCTTGATGTCTAAGGTCCATGACAGATGGCACGGGGGACACGAGAAAACTCGTGAGCCGTCTGAAAGGTGTTAAAATCGCTTTTACTTTAAAAAATAGAATATAGTAAGTCTAACTATGCTGGTCAGGAGGGAAACAAGGTGTTGTTTATTTATCACATTTGTAAAGCCCTGGGTTGGCTAATCATTTTGTTTGTGGCTTCTGCAATATTAAGGTTTCCAAACCCTTTCCTTCCTCCTCAGCCCTTCTGTGTGTCTGGCAGTGCTTCTGTCCCTCCTGCCTCTGCAAATGGCTTCAAAGGACACGGATGAAACTCTTTGCAAAGTGACAATCCGTATGCAAGCACGAGGGCTTTCATTGCAAGTTTTGTCACTGGGTACGGTGTGCCCTTCTGCCCATCAAACTGCTTCTTAGCTGGGATGGATCAAGGAATCGACTTGTAATGACAAGTCAGTCTCCTGACTTCCCAGCTGCTTTGGAACTTTTCCGGGGACAGGAAGGAAGAAGCCACGAATCGAAGCGTGCTCTTCATCCATCTGTCCCGAAGCTGCATGTCCTGCCGCTGCTGGTCAGGGTCTGCCCCGCACAGGGGTGTCAGGGTGGGTAAGACCTGAGGCTCCTGGTTCTCGCGGGGTTGGGGGGCAGAAGCCTAAATGTCACCTACCCGTGCGGGACCACGAGCATGCCGCGGAACCTCGCCGAGCTTTAGGCGTCTTATCTGCTAGCGGAGGACAATGCGAGTTCCCACCCTCCTTGTATCAAGCGAGATAATGACACAGGGAAGGCTGGTGACTATTGACTAAGAAGCAGGTGCTTAAATGCAGGCGAGGCACTATGCTACGAGCCAGCAGGGGACATTATCAATGTCGTACGGTCGTCATCACTCATCATTATCATTAACTCAAAGTCTTGGGCAATTTCAGGCGTGGCTGGGTGCAGTCTACCTCATTGTCTCCTCAAAACACAGTGGTTCACGACACAAAGAATTGAAAGTGGGGTTGGTCCGGATAACTTTGTTTCTGGCCCAGTTTATTCTTTCTGATGGAAGCCTTCGGTAAAATCTCTGACGCCCCCCTCTCTTCTGTCTGTGCCCGCCGTGTGCGACCCATCAGGGCTGTGACAGCCCCATGTCCAGGCAGGTGTCCCGGGCTGGGGCTCTGGGCCCTCCTGTCACCACCCGATCGCTACCAAGCGCCTTGTGCCCTTGCCAGTGACCGCCCAGTGCCTGCTTTGTGATCGACCACCCAAGCTCCTAGGCATGAGAAGAGACCGGTCCTCGATACTAATAATTTAAAAATAATTATTATGATGCTAATGGGAGGAACTTTTAGTGGTGGCTACCGCATACCGCATGGAGACTTCATGCCACGTGAGTGTGACTTGTCTCGTGAAATCCTACAGCAGTCTTGTGAGAGGGATCCTTGGAGTACTGTTTCATAGTCGGGGAAACTGAGGCAGGGACCGAGGAAGTAAATGGCCCACGGTCATACCCGAGGGATGAAGCAAAGCCAGATAGTCTAACTCCAGGGTCTATGCCAGGCGTCCTCAAACTACGACCCGAGGGCCACCTGCAGCCCACCAAGGACATTTATCCGGCCCACCACCAGGGTGTCTTTGCCGCCGCTGCCTGTCCTGCTTAGCAGCCAACTCGTCCCGGGCCCACAGTGCGCACTCTCCAACGGTCTGGGGGACAGTGACCTGGCCCCCCTGTTTACAAAGTTTGAGGAGCCCTGGGACTCTATGCTAAACCAATAGTCTGTTTGCTTTGCCATTTCCCCCTTTATAGTTTTTTTTCTTAGAAGTCAAAGAACCACAAGAGATGCTCTGACGGTAGGAAATCACATTCCCTGAGCACACACTATATTGCTGGGAATTGTATCGTTTTTCCCCCTTTTCTCCTTTTACTTTTCTGAAAGTCCTAAGAGGGCAGCAAAGGAGTTCACAGTGGCCAGGAACCGATCAGAGAACGGAGGTTCTGCGAGTCTCTGCAAGCCCGATAACCTAAACTTCACAAGGACATCCCTGTCTCCATAACCCAAGCTTGCACTTTCTATTTTTCACTGCAGATTCTTCCCCGAGCATCCAATAATTGCAGAGCCTTGAACGAGAGACCTGTGGCTTTGCAGAGATCCATCGCAAAGACTTTGCGATCTGTCGTCAGAAAGCCCGTGGCCACGAACCATGCTGACCGTGTTGACTCCGTACACACTGGAATGGAAATATTTTCCTCCGAGTGAAAAAAATGATAGCATTTCCAGCCAGAGAGGGGGCTTCTAAACCACGGCACCCTTGTAAGCTCCTCCAAGCGCTGCTCGGGTCCCCCCTGACGGTTCTCTGGTAGGAAATGCCCCCGTCGCTGACATCCTCTTGCATGACAAGAAGACAACGGTTGTAAAACGGGGCTTTCCTGAATGCGGCTCCAACCTGTCGTGGACGTGTGTCCTGGCTCCAAAATAGTCACTTCCACCCCAAGTCCCGAGGGGTGATTGGGGCTTGGCTGCGACCCAGAACTCTGCTGTCGTCTCACCTGGGGTCTCCCCGGGGCAGCCCCTCGCCTAGGGGTGGGACAGGTCCTGGGGCAGGCCGTGAGGACCGGGAGGCGAGGGGCCAGCCTTCCAACCAGAGCAGAGGGAACTGGAGCAAGTGCAACGTGCTCTGGGAGGGCAGGAAAGGCTCTTAATTTTTTCTCCAGGCTTGGGTGTGTATTTATAGGCTGTCAGAGGAGGGGTTTGGGCAGATAGACGTCTTTACTCAAGGAGAAGAGGAAGTCATCTCCCCTGGCCACCCCCCTGCACACCCTTGTCCCCTTTGCTTTGTAAGGACAAGACAAAGTCATGCTCACCTTCCACCGCACTGCTTTGCTAATCGTCTGGAGTCAGGCCCGCCGTACTTCCTCGACTCCACTCCTCCTTCCTGCCGTCGGGACAGGTTTATGGGGCCAAGCACGCACGCGGCAGCCCCGGCCCGGCAGTCCGGAGCCACCGGGTCCTCCCTGCGGGGACCTGAGGCGCGGGGCTCCCAGACGGGGTCGTGACCGAGCCAGAGTAAGTCCCCACACGCACGGTGGCCGGGTTCACGGGGTCCTCCACCTCCCTGCAGTGGCACTGCCACATGTCCCTGAACAGCAAGGGGACACTCTAGGAAAGCTGTCCTTAGCCGACTCCATGGCTGTGTGGACAGCACAGAGTGTGTTCGCACAGATCTAAATGGTGCAATCCCCACTGCACACCTACCGTGGTTCCCCGAAAATAAGACAGGATCTTGTATTTATTTTGCCTCCAGAAGACACCCTAGGGCTTATTTTCAGGGGATGTGTGATTTTTTGTTTTTAAGTACGGTGCAACCATCTACATTGATTCAAATAGAGTGAAGTCGTCTTCTTCTGGAACATCATCCTCACTCTCCAAACCCCGAATCCCATCCTGAATGTCTTGTGACTCTGTTTCCTTTAGAACCACTGGCCCCAGTCTCTCCTGTGGAGCACTAGAGCTCTCATGGGGCAGATGAGAAGGGCTGCTCCTGTTCTTTCCCGCTCCGCGACGACATGCATGGGTTGTGCAGATGCGCTGCGTAGCCACGCCCATTGCTAGGGCTTATTTTCATAGCCACGCCCATCACTAGGGCTTATTTTCATAGCCACGCCCATCACTAGGGCTTATTTTCATAGCCACGCCCAGCACTAGGGCTTATTTTCATAGCCACGCCCAGCACTAGGGCTTATTTTCATAGCCACGCCCAGCACTAGGGCTTATTTTCGGGGTAGGGCTTCTATTGGGCACATGCTTAGACATCCTGCTAGGGCTTATTTTATGGGGAGGGCTTATTTTCTGGGAAATACAGTAGCTGTAAGGTACAATCTCATGCTCCTAGGCTATAAACCTGTATAGCATGTAACTATATTGAATACTGCAGGCAATTGTAACCAAACGGTAAGTACATGTATGTTGAAACATATCTTAAGTATACAAAAGGAATGGTATAAATATGGTTTTAAAATCTTATGAGCCCACCATTCTTTATGCAGTCCGTCATGGACCAAAACTTTGCTATGTGGCACGTGACTGTATTTGATAGTGCTTAAATAATACCCTGGATCTTTCTTTTGTGGAGGTGGGGTGGGGTTAGTTGGCCAATCACCAGAGCCTATGCTAGCGAAGGTACAGGTGGAGTAGCCCTTATCCAAAATATTTGGGACTAGAAGTATTTCAGATTTCCGATTTTTTTTTTCTGGGATTTTGGAATATTTGCATATGCATAATGAGATAGCTTAGGCATGGTGCCCAAGCCTCAACCCAAAATTCATTTATGTTCCTTGTGCATCGGGCCTGAAGGTTATGTTATACAATATTTTTAATGATTTTAAAGAGAGCTCTCGTGCTCCACGTGAGAGATTGGGGCCAGTGGTTCTAAGGGAAATAGAGTCGCAAGACATTCAGGATGGAATTCGGGGTTTGGAGAGTGAGGATGATGTTCTAGAAGAAGACGACTTCACTCTATTTGAATCAATCTAGAAGGTTGTACCATACTTAAAAAAAAAAAAAAATAACACATCCCCTGAAAATAAGCCCTAGGGTGTCTTCTGGAGGCAAAATAAATACAAGACCCTGTCTTATTTTCGGGGAAACACGGTAGGTGTGCAGTGGATTGCACCATTTAGATTTGTGCAATTTAGCTTTGTGATTTTGTGCAGGAAGCAAAGTTCTGACTGCATTTCCACTCTGACCTGCCCATCCCATGAAGTCAGGTCTGGAATTTTCCACTTACGGCTTCACGGCAATGCCCCCAAATTTGGGGGTTTTGGAGCATTTGGGATTTTTTATTTTCGGACTAGAGATTCTCAACCTGAACATCATCACCCGCCAACAGCAGTGCTGGGTGCTTTACTGGCCTGGTCTCAAATGAGTCCTCACGCTTGGCTTCCTATAAGTGCTCCCGTTAGTCCCATTTTACAGATAAGTAAACTAAGGTTTAGAGAGAGAAAGAAACCTGTCTCGGGTTACACGCTGTCTTGGTTTATGTCCTGCTTTGAAGTAGCTCCCATGGCAGGGATTCAGCCGAAAATAGCTTACTTGGATTGTCCAGGAAATACCGGTGGGGCCGTTGGAAAGTTAGGCATGGAAGGGAAGGTTGCTAATAAAGGATGTGACAGCAACCAGAGGGACACCAGTGTCACCCCATAGGGACACTGTGGAAACCCGCACGGAACACACACGCCAGAGCTACCCCTGCACAGGGGCAGGAGTCTGGACTGGCGTCTCGTACCAGCGCCGCGGGTTCTCTGTGGAGGGTGAGTGGGGTGGAGGTGGTGTGCTCGTGCCTCCGTGGGGGCGTGCCGTCCAGGGCAGTGCCGTCAAGGGCATCGCTATAGGTCCCCTGTCATCCCGCTAGGGCTGCCGGAGCAGAACGCCACGGGTCGGGGGGCTCACACCGCAGAAATGTCTTTGCCCCCCGTCCTGGAGGCTGGCAGTCCAAGATCAAGGTGTCAGCAGGGTTGGTTTCTTTTCTTTCTTTCTTTCTTTCTTTCTTTCTTTCTTTCTTTCTTTCTTTCTTTCTTTCTTTCTTTCTTTCTTTCTTTCTTCCTTCCTTCCTTCCTTCCTTCCTTCCTTCCTTCCTTCCTTCCTTCCTTCCTTCCTTTCTTTCCTTTCCTTCCTTTCCTGTTTCTTTCTTTTCTTCTTCCTTCCTTCCTTCCTTCCTTCCTTCCTTCCTTCCTTCCTTCCTTCCTTCCTTCCTTCCTTCCTTCCTTCCTTCCTTCCTTCCTTCCTTCCTTCCTTCCTTCCTTTCTTTCTTTCCTGCTCACTTGCTTTCTTGCTTTCTTTTTTTTACAGAGTCTCACTCTGTTGCCCCAGCTAGAGTGTCGTAGCGTCATCCTAGCTCACAGCAACCTCCAAGTCCTGGGCTCAAGTGATCCTCCTGCCTCAGCCTCCCCGAGTAGCTGGGACTACAGGCATGCACCACCATGCCCGGCTAATTTTTTTCTATATATATATTTTTAGTTAGCCAATTAATTTCTTTCTATTTATAGTAGAGACGGGGTCTCACTCTTGCTCAGGCTGGTTTTTAACTCCTGACCTCCAGCGATCCACCTGCTTTGGTCTCCCAGAGTGCTAGGATGACAGGCGTGAGCCACCACGCCCGGCTTTCTTTTCTTTCTCTTTTTTTTTTTTTTTGTGACGGAATCTCACTCTGTTGCCCAGGCTAGAGTGAGTGCCGTGGCGTCAGCCTCGCTCACTTCAACCTCCAACTCCTGGGCTCAAGCGATCCTCCTGCCTCAGCCTCCCAAGTAGCTGGGACTGTACAGGCACGCGCCACCATGCCCTGCTAATTTTTTTCTATATATTTTTAGTTGACCAATTAATTTCTTTCTAATGTTAGTAGAGACGGGGTCTCGCTCTTGCTCAGGCTAGTCTCGAACTCCTGACCTCGAGCGATCCTCCTGCCTCGGCCTCCCAGAGTGCTAGGGCGACAGGCGTGAGCCACCGCGCCCGGCCCCTTAAAGATGTTTTAATGGTTGAAAGAGGTAATGCCTATGGGAAGACTACCATAGCTCTGGGCCTAGAAGGAGGCGGCAATTAGTGTTTCCAACTGATACTAACGTCGTTTCCTAGAGATTATATGGTCACATGTGGGTGGACCATATTTTTTGAGCCTCGAATTAAGAAATAAGTATAATATATTTGAGTCTAGTCATGGAAAAACCGATGAGAATATTTGAAATAGGACTAGTCTGACAAAATATTAAATGATTTCTAATGTCTTAATGTATATGCTTATACTAAATCGAGAGCTTCACATCATCTCTGTCTTCTAGAACTTTGTAGAAAGAGGAGAAGCATGTCTCAAAATATGAGCCTCACGTAGCAAAAGTAAAATTAAATTAAATTAAAAAGTCGGTAGACTGAGACCCACTGACCGTTACCCGAGTCCTTATCTTACTCCTTACGTTGTAGATAAAAAAACAGATGAGGTTTTTGGGTTTGGGCTTCATTATTTTGCCTTTGGGCCCCCAGAGAACAACGATGAGAATATGGACTCCAAACTTATTTTTATTTCCTTGTGAGATGTAACAATAAGAGTTAAGAAATGAATAATATGGGGAAGTGGGAAAGCAATAAAAATTATTAATAGATTTTTATAGGGAAAAGCTCTAAAAGCTGGTATTATTAAATCCAGAGAAGAGAGAGCTAAGGGGAAACACAATCATCATAAAGCGCATGGACTCTTGTCTGCACAGGGAGCTCGATGAAGTGGAATGATTTTAAATGACAGCAGGGGAGCATTGGGGGGTTTTGGGGGGAAAGAATGTTCCAGATCTATCTTAAAGGCATCCTGCCTGTCCTGTTTCAGTGGAGGTTCATCTACGGGATTTTGGGCTGTGTAACTGCTACTCATGCAGCATTATGGTTAACAGAATATATGTCCGGAAGCGAAAATGCCTGTGTCCAAAGGTGGCTCTGCGACTGGCTAGCAATGTGACCTTGGGCAAGGACGTTACACTTCCCCGGACCTCAGTATATCCATCTGTACAATGGGCATAACGACACTTTCTCGCAGGGCTGTTGTGAGCATTGACCGAGTCAAGGCGTACAATGGCTAACCACGCCCACACAGTTATTTTTCTATACATGGCTGGCTGTGATCACCATTAATATTGATTTTACACAGAACCCAAGGCCGAGATCAATAATATAATTAGAGTTCTCTTTAACTGAGCATGTATTATGTGATAGTCATTTCACTTTTCAACTTGCCTTTGTTATTTCATTTAATATTCTCAACTACAGTAATTATAAGTTAATCACTCCCCTCTTTTCTTTTTTTTTTTCTCCAACACAAAGGAACTGAGGCTCAAAGAGGGAACTAACCTGCCCAAGAGGAGTGGTGGTGTGGGCGTCCGAACCCAGCCCTTCTCGCAAATCCATTCTCACTAAGGCAGAGTGGGTCCTTGTTCCTTCTGCTCAAAGTGCCTTCTTTTCCTTTCCTTTCCTTTCCTTTCCTTTCCTTTCCTTTCCTTTCCTTTCCTTTCCTTTCCTTTCCTTTCCTTTCCTTTCCTTTCTTTCCTTTCTTCCTTCCTTCCTTCCTTCCTTCTTTTTCTTTCTTTCTTTCTTTCTTTCTTTCTTTCTTTCTTTCTTTCTTTCTTTCTTTCTTTCTTTCTTTCTTTCATTCTTTCCTCTCCTTCCTTCCTTCCTTCCTTCCTTCCTTTTTTCTTTCTTTCTTTCTTTCTTTCCTCTCCTTCCTTCCTTCCTTCCTCCCTTCCTCCCTTCCTCCTTTCCTTTCCTTTCCTTTCTTTTCCTTTCGTTTCCTCTCTCTCTCTTTCTTTCTTTCTTTCTTTCTTTCTTTCTTTCTTTCTTTCTTTCTTTCTTTCTTTCTTTCTTTCTTTCTTTCTTTCTTTCTTTCTTTCTTTCCCTTCCTTCCTTCCTTCCTTCCTTCCTTCTTTACTCTCCTCTCCTCTCCTCTCCTCTCCTCTCCTCTCCTCTCCTCTCCTCTCCTCTCCTCTCCTCTCCTCTCCTTTCCTTTCCTCCTTTCTTTCTTTCCTTTCTTTCTTCTTTTTTTTTTTTTTTGGAGACAGTCTTACTCTGTTGCCCTGGCTAGAGTGCTATGGCGTCAGCCTCGCTCACAGCAACCTCAATCTCCTGGGCTCCAGCGATCCTCCTGCCTCAGCCTCCCTCCCGAGTAGCTGGGACTACAGGCATGCGCCACCATGCCCGGCTACTTGTTTTTTTCTATATATTTTTAGTTGGCCAATTAATTTCTTTCTATTTTTTAGTAGAGACGGGGGTCTTGATCTTGCTCAGGCTGGTTTCGAACTCCTGAACCTTGAGCGATCCTCCTGCCTCGGCCTCCCAGAGTGCCAGGATGACAGGCTTGTTTTCTTTAGAGCTGTGTTGGTAGGCTCGTTTTAGAACTGTGTGGTCGGACTGGAAGTATGATCGGCCTTCTAAAACCTTCCTAAAAGTCATATGAATAAACACGGCTTAGATAAAGTTTGAGAAGTGGCCATCGCCACCAAAAAAGACCCACTGGAGGAAAATTACCCGCATAACTCGTGTTCTGACAATCAACAAATGCATCGGGGACAAAGGATGGTGTGATTGCTAACAGGGGCCGTGGACAGTGAGGGGAATCAGGGGGCAAGTTTATTCTCGGTCCTCAACTGAGCAGTCTACACTGCAGTCTAGACTCAATAGGACATTCTTGAGGCAACCTGGAGCCAGAGCTGAGTGCTTAGGCTCTGGGTGTGAGACCTGCTTCCATTTGCTTCTAGCTGGGGGAAGATGCCAGCATTTTCCATAACCCTAACCTTAACCCAACCCTAACCCTAACCCTAACCCTAACCCTAACCCTAACCCAACCCTAACCCTAACCCGGGAGACGGGGCATGCATACTTACATCCTTGCAGACACGTTGCAAATATTCATCCAGATAAAAGGCACAAAGCAGGGCTCCTCAAACTTTGCAAACAGGGGATCAAGTCCACTGTCCCCCAGACCGTTGGAGAGTGCGCACTGTGGGCCCGGGACGCGTCGGCTGCTAAGCAGGACAGGCAGCGGCGGCAGAAATACCTGGTGGCGGGCCAGACAAATGTACCGGGCGGGTGGCATGTGGCCCGAGGGCCATACTTTGAGGACGCCTGGCCCAAGGCGTAGAACACACTCTAGCTGCACGCGGCCAGCTGTGATTCTTTAGGTCTGGACATCCCCATATAGCCAGGGCTTTGTTTTTGGAAAGGGCCACCTTCTTTTCCAAATATTTTTTTTTTTTTTAGAAAATGGGCCGTGATGTAAAGCGACAATGGAATAAAAAAAAAAAAAAGCAGAAATAAATTCCGAGAGGGCAGAGACCCAGTTCAGAGGGCTGGGCGTGGGAGGCAGCACGTGTCTATAGGGTACAGGGGCCCCTTCCCAGGCATAAGGGAGCCTGAAAATTTGGGGGAGAGCATGCCACTATCGGGCAGTGACAAGCGGTGGCTTCTCGGCCGGGCAGTTGGGTGGGCCCGTCTCCCCTTCCAGACTTAGATTAACAATGACTTAATTCCAGAAATATTGTCTGCAAGTAAAATAAATACACTAATGACTGCGGGCAAATTGCATGTTAATGCATCGAGCCGCTGTTTCCCCGTCTGACCCTTAAAAATATACGTTTAATCAATCTGGATGGATGAGTCATCTTGCTCTTCGTTAATCTTTCCGGACATTTATAGGGAGAGAGCAAAGGTCTCTCCAAAGACCTTATACAATGTGTTTAAGCTTCAGTGCAGATTTTTATGTATGTGCGTGGCATGGGCCGCCGTTACTCCAAAAGGATGGCTTGTCTGGAATATTCTCAGACCTTCTAGAATGTTTTCTTTCCACTCTTGGGGAGGGAATGGGGGAGTGGGGGCGGGGGTTGAGCTGAAAACCATTTCCACGGCACGAGCCGGCCGGCCACCCTCTCGGGGCTGTGTGCGTGTTAGTTTGGATTTCCCAGCGTCACAGGGAGGGAAGGGGACAGGAAGCGGCGACAGCGTGCACTCTCGCCGGGACGCCCCTTTTTTTGGGAAATGGTGCGACCTTCAGGAGTTGGTCCCAGTGGGGGCGACCCCGCGCTCGGTCTCCTTTGCCCCAGAAATGGTGACTGTCGCAAAGGCATGTCCCTGCAGCCCGCAGGCTGGCTCTGGCTGCAGACACCGGACGGCGGGGCCTGGCCGCGTCTGTCACCAGGGGCTTTTGTCGTGTCAGAGATCGCCGGGGACACACCGACCCGAGTTTGGTTCCGGCGCCGTTTGCGGTAGGGGTTGACTTAAACTGGAGTCACTGCTCCTAGGGACCCCAGGCTGTGTGTGTGTGCCTGTGTGCGTGTGCACATAAGGGCATCGTCACTCCGTCCTCAAGCTCCTCTTGTCTACCGAATGTTTGTGCCTTAGCCTCAGTTACTTTTGCTGTTTTGGTGGTCCGACCTCTAGCTTTGACTTTCATTTTTGTACTGAGCACCTGCTTTGGTTTTTTTTTTTTTTCCGAGACAGAGTCTCGCTCTGTTGCCCAGGCTGGAGTGAGTGCCGTGGCGTCAGCCTCACTCACAGCAACCTTAGACTCCCGGGCTCAGGCGATCCTCCTGCCTCAGCCTCCCAAGTAGCTGGGACTACAAGCATGCGCCACCACGCCCGGCTAATTTTTTTTTTGTGTATATATATATATATATATATATATATATATATATATATATATTTTTTTTTTTTTAGTTGATCAATTAATTTCTTCCTATTTTTAGTAGAAACGGGGTCTTGCTTTTGCTCAGGCTAGTCTCGAACTCCTGACCTCGAGCAATCCTCCCGCCTCGGCCTCCCGAGTAGCTGGGACTACAGGCGTGAACCACCACGCCCGGCTAACTTTTTTTTTCTTTTTGTATATATATTTTTAGTTGGTCAATTAATCTCTTTCTATTTTTAGTAGGGATGGGGTCTTGCTTTTGCTCAGGCTGGCCTCGAACTCCTGGGCTCAAGCGATCCTCCTGCCTCAGCCTCCCGAGTAGCTGGGACTACAGGCATGCGCCACCACGCCCGGCTAACTTTTTCTTTTTGTGTATATATATATATATATATATTTTAGTTGGTCAATTAGTCTTTCTATTTTTAGTAGGGACAGGGTCTCACTCTTGCTCAGGCTGGTCTCCAACTCCTGACCTCGAGCGATCCTCCCGCCTCGGCCTCCCAGAGTGCTGGGATGACAGGCGTGAGCCACCGCCCGGCCCGAGCACCCGCTCTGTAGCAAACCCTGAGAATACAGTGGCACATTCCATTGACTACGTTCCAGGAGCTTATTATATGCTACAGGTTTACACTAAGTTGGAATGCCAGATATTGATAAATGCCATTTAAAATTAAAAAAAAAAAAAAAAATGAAGCCAGGTGCTGCGAGAAGGGTGGCACGCTGGCCGGCAGAAACAGGGCCCGCGTGGCTGGGGCAGTGTGGGTGGGACTGTGGCCGGTGACATCCATTGGGGCAGGTCACGGTGGGGTTCTCACGGGGCGCAGCGGAGAGTTTGCAGAGGGAAGGCATCCGGGGGTCTTTAGCACTGGCCCGGTCTGATCCGGGTTTCTGAGAGATGGCACGGGCAGTGAGGGTCGCTCGGGGTCCGCAGAGGCTGGCCCAGCGCTTGAGCACCATGCAAGAGCTTGGTGCAAAGGCAGGGCCTTGGGCCCCGCCCGGGGTGTGTGCAGCAGCCCCTGCATCTTTAACAGAACCCCAAATCCGAGGACTGCTTGGGTCGAGCCGGTGGAGCAGGATGAGGAGGAACCACTTTCCAAGGCCCTGCCCTTGTCTCTTTCCAAGCACAGGAAGTGAGTTGTTCTACACACACCTCAAAGAGCCATGCTTGCCTCCGAATTCCACTTCTCATCGGACTGTTGAACATAATTTTTTTTTTGAGACAGAGTCTCACTCTGTTGCCCGGGCTAGAGTGAGTGCTGTGGTGTCAGCCTCGCTCACAGCAACCTCAGACTCCTGGGCTCAAGCGATCCTCCTGCCTCAGCCTCCTCCCGAGTAGCTGGGACTATAGACAGGCATGCGCCACCATGCCCGGCTTAATTATTTTTCTATATATTTTTAGTTGTCCAATTAATTTCTTTCTATTTATAGTAGAGTCGGGGTCTCGCTCTTGCTCAGGCTGGTTTTGAACTCCTGACCTTGAGCGATCCTCCCTCCCCGGCCTCCCAGAGTGCTAGGGTTACAGGTGTGAGCCATCACACCCGGCCTGTTGAACATAATTTTTTATTCACTTGTTTCTCTAGCTCCTAGGTGACTCACCTTCTTGCCTTTTACTCCGCAGCTGAACTGTTTATTGATTATTATTTTTTTTGTATTTATTTATCTTTCTATTGGTTCTATAATTTCTTGGCCCCCAAGAAATGACCACTAGTTCCATCAAAATTCCAAGTAGCAGTTGTATAAAATAGCCATATCTTAAAAGAAAGATAACTGGATCCCTTATAATTTTTTTCTTTGAGACAGAGTCTCACTGTATTGCCCAGGCTAGAGTGAGTGCCGTGGCGTCAGCCTCGCTCACAGCAGCCTCCAACTCCTGGGCTCAAGCGATCCTCCTGCCTCAGCCTCCCGAGTAGCTGGGACTACAGGCACGCGCCACCATGCCCTGCTAATTTTTTCTATATATTTTAGTTGGCCAATTAATTTCTTTCTATTTATAGTAGAGACGGGGTCTCGCTCTTGCTCAGGCTGGTCTCGAACTCCTGACCTTGAGCAATCCTCCTGCCTCAGCCTCCCAGGGTGCTAGGATGACAGGCGTGAGCCACCGCGCCCGGTCACCCCTTATAATGTTGATATCAGCTTGGCATTCATATTTGTAGGCTAGCCATTATTACTACTGTATTACTAGCACCTTCCTAATGGGGCTTACTGAATCCCGTTGGCGTGTGTAACTGTTAGGATAAGGTTTGCCTTAAACTGTTAAACTGATAACAATGGCTTATACAAGATAGAAGTTTCTTTCTTTCTTTTTTTTTTAAGAAAATTAAATCATTGATTGATTGCACATGATAATGGATACTAGGCAGGCTTCACTCCCATCTGTAATTTTATCTGGTACCATTTTTCAATTTAGATATGTTGCCTAGGGCAAGCCAACAAGCATCTTTGTAACCGATAATGCCGTGATTTTCCTTGGATGACCCCTTTTAATGGTAAACTTCAGATCACAGCAGTAACCATCGCTTCAACTACACTAAAGTCTGTGAAGACGGTGGCTTCCCCGCCCAAGCAGGCTGTCAATGAAATTCAAATAGAATCTGGCATCATGCTGGAGTGATGCGGAGAGATTCTATCTTTACACTTTTGGAGGAAGTTTACCAAAATGGCTTCAGAGCAGGCTAACTTAACACAGCACATTAAAAAAAAAAAAAGACACATGTATATTCAATGTCATGATCAGAGTATTACATTTAGCAATCAATAACATGAGTACAAAAAAAAAAAGAAATCTACATTAAACCCTTTGTTGGAATGTTTTACAAGACATTTCTTTCTTTCTTATGTCAAAATCTAGAGGTAGATAGTGTGGAATTGTTATTAAGTTTCTATTCCAAAAAAGACCTCAGGGACCCCCACTTGTTCAGTCTTGTTTCACTGTATATAGCCTCCATGCCTAAGGTCTCCTCATAGCCCAGTGTGGCTGCCTTGCCTCCTGCCATCACATTAAAATCCCAGCCATTAGAAAAGAAAATGTGGAAAGGCAGGTGCAAAGCAAGCGTGGCAGTATACTTTTAGGAAATCTTCCTAGAGTTGCCACTTGATACTTACACAACATTGGCCAGGATACAGGCACACGGCCCCAACTATGTGGCCCCCCACCTCTGAGAAGCACAGTTTTGTTTCGGATAGCCAGGTACCCGGCTAAAAAATCAGGTGTGTCCTTCTTCAGAGGAAGAGGAAAACAAGTATTTGGGAACAACTAGCAGTTCTTAACAGCGTGTTTCCGGGAATGTGATTTAGTTTATAATCTAAATATGCCGTGGCCCCTCCCCGCTAAATTTAATCTAGGCTGAATATTTGGTGTCGTTGTCTCATCGTGGTGTCTTGTCATTCTTTCCACGTTTCTTTCCAAAGCAAAGGAGGCGTCTTGATTTTTAGCAAGCACGCACTTTCTGCATTTGGAAGTTGAAATGTGAAGATAAACCTCACCCACTTGGAAGAGGATAAAAGAAAATCCCCTGGATGGAGGGAAATTTGCAGACAGCGCCGTTAACACACGTATCTTTCCCTGAGCTGGGTCTTTGTGAGCCCGAGGAGTGGGAGGTGATCTCAGCCCCACCTGGAGGATTCCTGAGTCAGCAACCGGGTCCCACGCCTGCTGTTCCGCTCAGAGGAAGGGGGAAAGGGTGCAAAGACCCGGACTTTTTACAGGAAACTATTCCTTCATTTCAAAATGGGTGTCTGGAATGCGTGTATTTCAAATGTTTCGACGCAGTGACTAAGAGGGCGGGCTGTGGACTCAGCTCGGGCTGAGTGGAGAGGTGGCATGTCAACCTACAGGCATGCTACTTTGGGACAGATAGTCACTGACCTCAGTGTGTATGCTAGTGACTGGGAAAATGATAGCCTCAGGGGAGGCCATTCAATGAGATGTTGCGATTAAATGAGATATTGCAATTAAATGAGATATTGCAATTAAATGAGATACTGCAATTAAATGAGATACTGCAATTAAATGAGATACTGCAATTAAATGAGAGATTGCAATTAAATGAGATACTGCAATTAAATGAGATACTGCAATTAAATGAGATACTGCAATTAAATGAGATACTGCAATTAAATGAGAGATTGCAATTAAATGAGATACTGCAATTAAATGAGATACTGCAATTAAATGAGATACTGCAATTAAATGAGAGATTGCAATTAAATGAGATACTGCAATTAAATGAGATACTGCAATTAAATGAGATACTGCAATTAAATGAGAGATTGCAATTAAATGAGATACTGCAATTAAATGAGATACTGCAATTAAATGAGATACTGCAATTAAATGAGATACTGCAATTAAATGAGATATTGGAATTAAATGAGATATTGCAATTAAATGAGATATTGCAATTAAATGAGATACTGCAATTAAATGAGATACTGCAATTAAATGAGATACTGCAATTAAATGAGATATTGCATGTAAAACCTGTAGCACAGAGCTTAGTCCCATGGAAAAACTCCAAAAATGTTGGGTATTACAGATTCAGCCAAATTACAGAGAAAAAGGAGATGTAGCCTCAGGTGAGGCTATTAAATGAGATATTGCAATTAAATGAGATATTGTAATTAATTGAGATATTACATGTATAGCCTTTAGCACAGAGCTTAGTCCCATGGGAGAACTCCAAAAATGTTGGGTATTACAGATTCAGCCAAATTACAGAGAAAAAGGACATGTATGTGTGTGTACATATACACACACACACATACATACATATATTTTTAGCGACAGGGTCTCACTGTGTTGCCCAGGCTAGAGTGCAGTGGTGTCATCATAGCTCACAGCAACCTCAAACTCCTGGGCTCAAGCGATCCTCCCTCCTCAGCCTCCCGAGTAACTGGGACTAGAGGCCATACGCCACCAAACTGGGTCTAGCTATGTTGTCCAGGCTGGTCTCGAACTCCTGGCCTCAGGTGACTCCCAAAGTGCTGGGTTTACAGCCACTGTGCCCGGCATGTCCCTTCCCCTCACCTGGCAGCTTCCCATTGCTCTTGGGGCAAAGACCAGACGTTCTAATGTCGCCTAGAAGGCCCGTGGGACCCAGCCCTTGGGCGCCTCTCGAGCAATCAGCCACTTTGGTCTAGAGAGCAGCTCCACGATCGTTGTCAGTGTCTGTGACCCCACGTGTCTTGTGCCGTGTTTTTTCTTGCCCTCCGTGTTCCAGGCTGTCTGGCTTCTTTGTCAGGCGATTATGCTCCAGTGTTTCCATTTCTGTGGGGTCTCTGTTCATGCCTTGGGGTGGGGGGTCTCTCCTTCCACTCTGCCCCACGATTCCCATCTCACCCCAAGAGCTTCACGCCCCCCTGAGGCTTTGCCTGCCTAGCCCTGCCCCGGGGGCACGGGAAGGCAGTCACTCTTGAATTAACATCGCCAGCCTTCTTTGTTGTTAGGTTTTGTACGTCCAGACCTACAGAGCGCCATTTTTCTGCTCGATTCTTTTTTTTTTTTTTTTTCTTTTTAAGACAGAGTCTCGCTATGTTGCACAGGCTAGAGTCAGTGCCGTGGCGTCAGCCTCCCTCACAGCAGCCTCAATCTCCTGGCCTCAAGCGATCCTCCTGTCTCAGCCTCCCGAGTAGCTGGGACTACAGGCATGCGCCACCATGCCCGGCTCATTTTTTCTATATATATATATATTAGTTGGCCAATTAATTTCTTTCTATTTATAGTAGAGAAGGGGGTCTCGCTCTTGCTCAGGCTGGTCTCGAACTCCTGACCTTAGGCGATCCTCCCGCCTCGGCCTCCCAGAGTGCTAGGATGACAGGCGTGAGCCACCGCGCCCGGCCTGATTCTTTCTCTTAGACATTCTTAGGCATCTCTTTATTATCTGGTCTCTGCTGCAAGTTATTCCTTTCTCTTTTCTTTTTTTTTCCTAAGTCACCCTGCTCAGAAGCTCTTGTAGACAGACGCCTTATCCTCTACAAGAATTGGGTAGGCGCGGAGAGCCAGGAGAATATTGGTAATAATAGCAAGTGACATGTCTGGCCCCATGTGTCAATGACATCCACAGGTAACCATCTACATGGGGGCTAGACGGCACCCCACCTGCACACCGAGGAGCTTCTGCATTCTAGCAAAATCCGCCTGCCTGGACTCCCACTGGGGACACCTGTTTCAAATAAATGTCCAGGCTGGGTTTCCTAGCCCGTGATAAGGAGGGGAGGATTGTCCTGCCTTCCGTTCAGCTGGGGCTACCCTTGGAGCTAGGGGTGGAGCCGATCTGACTCTCTGGCTGCTCCCCCTTGGGAGATGAGCATGACCAATGTGAATACCCTAAGACACATGTCAGTTGCAGCCATGTGCTTCCTGGGGCTCCCTTTAATCAAATCTGGAGGCCAAATTCGCTCATGACACTGCACAGCTTTGGTCCTGGTGCTTACCTCAGACTTAGAGAGGAAGCAGATTAACACCTTTCACTTCTGCATTTTTTTTTATTTTTTCTGTTGCCCGGGCTGGAGTGAGTGCCGTGGCGTCAGCCTCCCTCACAGCAACCTCAAACTCCTGGGCTCAAGCGATCCTCCTGCCTCAGCCTCCCCAGTAGCTGGGACTATACAGGCATGCACCACCATGCCCGGCTAATTTTTTTTCTATATATATTAGGTGGCCAATTCATTTCTTTCTATTTATAGCAGAGACGGGGTCTCGCTCCTGCTCAGGCTGGTTTCGAGCTCCTGACCTTGAGTCATCTACCCGCCTCGGCCTCCCAGAGTGCTGGGATGACAGGCGTGAGCCACCGTGCTGGGCCCACAGTTCTGTACCTTTTATTCTTGGCTACAGTGTATTTGCAGAGACTGAAAGCCTACACTCTACTAATTGCTAGTGCTGATCTCTAATAAACAAAGAATTGCCGCAGAGTGAATAATGTGCTATTAAGTTGGTTGAATTGCATGGAGCACCCATGTCTAGAAGGCCTTTCACAATAAGATGACTGATTTATTTAGAGTGATCTGCTCCTCAGAGGGCCAATCACGGCTCACCATGCAGACACGAAGCTCTGCTTGCCCACAGCTGCTCTAAAAACTTTCTGCCAAGGATGGTTCAATCTCACCCTGCCAACTCTCGGATTAGCAAAGTAAAGATTTTAAGTTATGAATTTCAGTGAAAGGAGGAGAAGGGGAAGTATTCTTCTAACTTTAAAGTACATCACATCCTGGCCAGGAGCCGTGGCTCACGCCTGTCATCCTAGCACTCTGGGATGCCGAGGCTGAAGGATCGCTCAAGGTCAGGGGCTCGAGACCAGCCTGAGCAAGAGCGAGACCCCGTCTCTACTATAAATAGAAAGAAATTAACTGGCCAACTAGTATATATAGAAAAAATTAGCTGGGCATGGTGGTGCATGCCTGTATAGTCCCAGCTACTCGGGAGGCTGAGGCAGGAGGATCGCTTGAGCCCAGGAGTTTGAGGTTGCTGTGAGCGAGGCTGATGCCACGGCACTCACTCTAGCCTGGGCAACAGAGTGAGACTCTGTCTCAAAAAATAAAAATAAAAAATAAAATAAAATAAAGTGCATCACATTCACTCGGAGGGCTTGTTAAAACACGAATTGTGGGGCTCCACCCCCATAATTTCCGATGTATTAAGTTGGGGGTGGGGGCTAGGGGTTCGCATTTCCGACACGTCCCCTAGGTGCTGCCGCTCCAGGGATGAGACTCTGAGAACCACGGAGCTATAATGGTCTTGTCTGACAGTTTGGGGGTGGGAACAGGATTTGGCCAGAGCTTCTCACGTGCCCTGTGAAAATCTGGCTCCAAATTCCTAGACGTCATTGTCATTATCAGTCTGCTGCAGGAGAGCAATTGCATGATGATCTTTCTGGTCTGGGTAGCCCAGTGCTCTCGAAATCAGGCCTGTATCGAAACCTAAAAATGCTGCTTGCTCTTTTGATCCATAGGCAAGTCTCCTCTGCTTTTGTTTTGCAATGTCCAGTTCACCAAGGCTGGACTGAAGGGCTCACTGTGGGGACTGACCAGGCTCCCGGGACCCTAACAGCCGTCCTGGCAGCATCCGACGGGCAGATTGGTCTGCGGGTGGCAGGCCCTCTGCCGATGGCTCTTCCGGCCATTGCATCCTGGCATTTAAGCCTCACCCCAGCCCTGCGAGACAGGGGTGCTTATCACTCCTGCCTCCCAGAGAGGAAACTCCGGCTGCAAAAGAGGTTAGTTAAGTGGCTTCCCTCTTAGCTAAGCAAGAACCCAGCCCAGGCCAGAGTGACCCCCAAGTCCCAGCTCTGCCCCGGCCTGGTCACTCTGTGCATCTTGTGAAATTGCAAGAGGAAAGTGACACCACGGTGACTCCTTCCTGGAGGGTCTGAAAGGGCCCCCCCTTCCCGTCTGACTCCAGCTCTGTGCTCCCGGCTTCCCCCGTAATCCAAAGAAAACAGCGAGAGGGCTGAGATTCCCCAATGCCTATTAGTCAGAGAGAAGCCCGGGAGCCCTAGCTCAGCACGTTACTGTCCATCTCGGTGTCGCTAGCAGGAAATTGCACCCCATCCGTTATTTTGATGGGGGCTGGAGGGAGGGCACGGATGAGATCAGCCCCAGCCGGGCCCAGAAATCACTGGCAAGTGCGGTTGCGGGGGCGCGTTCTGCACCTTCTCCAACCTTTCACCGAGGATAAACAGCTCATGACGGTGAGCAGTTATCTGCTTGAAAAGGCAACCCGAAATAAAAAGTCTTACAAGGGGAGAAATGAAGACAATCAGGAATAGAGAAAGAAGATAAGGCCGGGCTCGATGGCTCACGCCTGTCATCCTAGCACTCTGGGAGGCCGAGGCAGGAGGATGGCTCGAGGTCAGGAGTTTGAGACTAGCCTGAGCAAGAGCGAGACCCTGTCTCTACTATAAATAGAAAGAACAACTAAAAAAAAATATATAGAAACAATTAGCCGGGCATGGTGGCGCATGCCTGTAGTCCCAGCTACTCGGGAGGCTGAGGCAGGAGGATCGCTTGAGCCCAGGAGTTGGAGGTTGCTGTGAGCGAGGCTGACGCCACGGCACTCTGGCCCGGGCAACAGAGTGAGACTCTGTCTCAAAATAATAATAATAATAATAATAATAATAACTCTTTGCACTCGGATGTCGAGTGTGACTCGACACGGTTAGCATGGGTAGCAGCTCACGCCATGAAAAATGATAGAGATTAAAATGACTCTTGGAATGCAGCAATAATTTGAAATATATAAAAAAAATCCAAATAAATAAGTTTGTATGAACAGAAACTCCAGTTTTTTATTCTACTGCAGCGCTTTTTAAGATCTGGGGTATTTAAAAAGTTAAATCCCCAGTAGAATAAAAGGAATGGAGAAAAAAGCAAGCAAAGGAATAATAATAATTAGCAAGTGCTGTAGTTTTCTCCTTATCAGAGATGTCCGTCACTGCACCCCATATTTCTGGTCCCCCAAACGGCTGCTCCTCAGATGATTCCCGACCTTCTGACCCCAGGTTTGCTCTTAGGCAGTGAAAAAACAACCCTGGGTCTGTCTCTGTGCATGCATAGGACGCAATCTAGTGTTGGGATGGGGAGACAAGAGCATGGTGTTTTCTTTCTCCACGTTTGCTCCTTGCAAACGTTACGTGTTTAGATTTTTGCTCTGCAGCCTGCCGGGCGGTGCTGTGTGGGTTTGGACTTGACTCCCTGGTGTCTTCTGCGTTTATTGTTTTAGAATCGCAGGCTCCACTGAGGCTTCCTGTTCAACGTGGGTTTCCAGCAAATGCCAAAGGCTTTTCAAATCTGTCTTGAACAGACGGGCCCCCCAAACCTTTAGGGCAGGGGTCCTCAAACTGCGGCCCGAGGGCCACATGCGGCCCGGCCGAGGATATTTATCCGGCCCGCCGGGTGTTTTTGCAGCCGCTGCCTGTCCTGCTTAGCAGCCGCTGCCTGTCCTGCTTAGCAGCCGACTCATCCTGCGCCCGCAGTGCGCACTCTCCAATGGTCTAAGGGACAGTGACCTGGCCCCCCCTGTTTGCAAAGTTTGAGGACCCCTGCTCTAGAGTAACCATGGGTGGGCATTCATCGGAAGGGCCACTGTCACGTGTGCTGAGTCACCTTGGAGGTGGGAGGTGGCCACTCCACTCCGAGAATGGACACAGAGGCTCCCCTGGCCAGCAGGTGTAAGCTCGTGCAAGCTGACCGGTTGGGTTTGGAGGGGGGGGGTTGGGATGGCTGGGACCACGACCCAGCCCGGGGTCAGAGTGGATCACGTTAGCGCCGCCGCCACCACCACCACCATCATCACCACTGCATCCCAAATGTCGCCGTCATGAGACCAATTCACCTTCACGTCTGTAAGGAAGGCAGAGGTCACTTGTCTTCTGCTCACGGTAGCAGTCATCACACACGTGTCCGAGGCAGGCCTCAGCCCTTCCGGCTCTGAATCCAGTCCCGAGGCTTTTCCAACCCTCACTCTGCTCTTGTTCATGCGTCTGATCGAGACGGACCGTTAAACCTCGACTCCCAGACCGTGGAGCCGCAGTTGGTGCTTACATGCATTCGGGATGCCCGTGCCTTTTCCGTGCATGGATGGAGCTTTGAAAAAATCTATATATATTTTCAGCGCTTCTGCCATGCTTAGATACACGGTAGAAAGGAAATCGACGGAAATTTCCCAAAATGCCACTGATAAGGAAGGTGGGCTTTTTTTCTCCCTTGACTTTCGCTCTTGGATTTGGCTTTTCCTTTTTTCTTTTTTTTTTTTTTTTTTTTTTGAGACAGAGTCTCACTTTTGTTGCCCAGGCTAGAGTGAGTGCCGTGGCGTCAGCCTCGCTCACAGCAACCTCCAACTCCTGGGCTCAAGCGATCCTCCTGCCTCAGCCTCCCGAGTAGCTGGGACTACAGGCATGCGCCACCATGCCCGGCTAATTTTTTGTATATATGTTTTTAGTTGGTCAATTAATTTCTTTCTATTTTTAGTAGAGACGGGGTCTCGCTCTTGCTCAGGATGGTTTCGAACTCCCGACCTCGAGCCATCCTCCCGCCTCGGCCTCCCAGAGTGCTGGGATGACAGGCGTGAGCCACCACGCCCGGCCTGGACTTGGCTTTTCTTAAGCACATTCTGCCCGGAGTGGTGACGAGTATGAGGGAAGGGTGGGAGTAAAGGACCTGGCACGTGGTGGTTGCTTTGTAGCTTCGTTCACAACGTGGCGGGAATACGGCGCCAAGACAGCAGCTGGTCCAGCGATTGCTGTTCGTGTTCTTCCACGGGGTGACCTGCAGGGCAAGAAGACAAGAGGAGGGTGACTCGTGGTGGCATTCAGAAACAGGGCAGAACCCCGGGTACTGGGCAGGCCAAACCCGTCTCTGAGACCGATGATTTCCAAGGTCCGATGCAGTTCTGTCCAGTAGCATCTCGTATGGTGAAAAGAATGTTCTAGATCTTCACAGTCCAGCATGGTAGACAGTACTGGGAATGTGAGCAGTGTGACTGAGGAACTGAATTTTCAGTTTTCTTTCATTTTTATTGCTTTAACTGTAAAGAGCTGCATGTAGCTCTTGACTTCTATGTTGCACAGCCCAGAAAATGTACACATTTGTGACTTCGGCTGTCCCCTCTCCTCTCTGACCCCTCGATGTATTTAATCTAATATACCCGAGTTGTTTCCTCAAGTCACTTAATCTTCTCGGATTAGTTTCTGGCACCAACGTAAACACGCGCAAACCAAAATAATTTTTTAGGGGTGGAATCGCAAAGCAAACGATATATTTTTAAACAAGCCTGGAAAAGGTCGTCGGCCTAAGCAGCACATACCGAGGAGTTTCGGAAAATAATTAGTTGGATCTCGAGTTATTTTAATCCCAAGTCTGGGTGTTCTAGGCAAACTCACCTCCTGCCATTTGAAGAAGAAGTGCCAACATTTGCCCTACCGTCCTTGGAGGACCCGGGCCAAATATGCTTTCGTTTCATCCTGTTTAGACAGTTGTTTCAATGCCCTTTTCTGATGTCATCCTCGAACGCACAATTCACAGATTTCTGCCAAGATCCCAGCTGCTTTGAGAATTGTCTGTCTGTCACTCATACGGTCCTTCAACCCCGGCTTCCTGACGTCATTTGGCAATCAGCTTCTGTAATAACTTGAAGCTGTTCTGTCTGAACAATGGAACTCCATGGAATTCCAGTCCAACTGTTTTTTTTTTTGTTTGTTTTTTTTCTTTTCCAAGCAAGTTTTGCCTCCTTCTGTTCTTAGCCTTTGCAGGGCCTGCCATGCCGATCTTAATGGGCTATGAAAGTTTTACAGGGTTTTGGCCATTCTGCCTCTCTTAGGGCATTTTGATGCCAGAGATATCAGAGCTGCATTCCTGTTTCCCCCAGCCAAGGGCTTGTCTTTCCCGGCTGCTTTATTAAACGGGTGTACACCACCAAGAAGGAGCGCTGAGATTTTCTGGCATGATAAGATGCACTATATATCAAGGCTGCTATTTCGGATTCCAGCCATCGTCCTCTCAGATTTAGCAACCCAATAAGCACGTGTCCTTTGGGCATGCTTCTACAATAAGGCCAGCACATAAGCTCTTCTTTCTCAGGGTCAAAGGAACAATAGTTGAGCACAAAAGGGATTTTTGAAAGACCCGTGGGCTTTCCAATGCCATTTGAAAGTGACTTACTGTTAAAAAAAAGAAAAAAAAAAAAAAAAAGCATGCAATGCAATTTCAGGGAATATGAAATACAGGCATGTGAAATGAAGATAATAATGCATCTACCCTATGACCTAGCAATTTCATTTTTGGGAATCCATCATTGCAAAATATTTACCCATGTGCCAAAGGACATATCAAAGGCATATTAAAGGGAGATAATGAGAGAGCATTTGAGACTTGCAGAAGAATTAAAACCATCTAAATGCTCATTCATAGAAGGGTCGGTTAAATGAATTGTAGGATACCCCTACAATGGAATAATTTGCTGTCACTTGAAGATGGCACAGATTTATGTAGGGGTGCTGATATTGGATGATATTTAAGATGAATGAAGAAAAAGAATCAAGTTGCAGAGCAGGGTATTAGTTTGCTTCTATTTGTGTGCTCAAGAGCCTTATTTATACCAAATGATATATTTAGACACCCACATATGTGCTTTTGTTTGCAAAGAAAAATTTGGAAGAATACCCACGAAACTGCAAAAAGTGGTTATTTGAAGGAGCTTGAGTTGTTTTATTTGTATTCCATTTGTACTGTGATTTTTTTTTTTTGAAACCGGGGGAGCATGTTTAAATTTTTCCAGCAAAAAAATTACTTAATAAAAAAGACAATAAATCTATAAATCTACTACTCAGAACATTTTAAAATAATATTTTGGAGTATATCCTTCTAGACTTTGCTTTTATCCCTATATGGCATATGTTAGATAGTGTTGAAAATGAGTCATTTTGTGATTTTTTCCCCCAAATATAAATTTCTCATGTCAATAAAGGTGCTATCATTTCACTTTTTTTTTTGGTTTTGATGAACATTATTGATCATAAAATGCACAGATAGTAAAATCCAGCCATTTTCAGTGCAGACAATAAAATGCACCTATTTTCAGTGCAAAATATCTTGACAAATTTGTACAATATCATTTTTAATGGCTGCATAGAACTGTTTCTTACCGAATAGTAATTTGTGTCTTCCTGGCCCTAGAGACTAGTTTAGGGAGAGGTCCACGAACCAGGTCAGCCCAAACTTAGCCATTCCTGGAATTTCTGGTGGAAATACCATAGGTGATTGCCCATTCCACACAAATGAATGTTTAGGATGCTTCACATGTTGAGCTGTTATAAATAATGCGGAGATAAATGAACATGTTCGCAGCCAAGTCGTTGCGCACATTTCTGAAAGAATTGGGGGCTCTCCAATGTCATTTTAAAGCAACCTCCTTTAAAAAAAAAATCACACGCACTCACAGTGTTTTCTTAGTCTGAATGCCTAGAAGTAGAACTTCTGGGTAGAAGTTGATAAGTAATCTCTTGCTAAATTTTTCAAGAAGGAGTATGGCAATGTATTTGCCTCTACCCTCAAACCCTCTCTCTTTGCCTGCCTCTGCCTGTTATTTTTTTGCCATCTTGGTGAGTGTGACCAGATATATATTCGAGCAAAGCTTACCACTTGACCAAGTAGCCATAGGAGGTCGGGTATTTGAGCAAAACTTACTACTTGACCAAGTAGACATAGGAGGTTGGGTATTTGAGCAAAGCTTACTACTTGACCAAGTAGCCATAGGAGGTTGGTATTTGAGCAAAACTTACTACTTGACCAAGTAGACATAGGAGGTCGGGTATTTGAGCAAAACTTACTACTTGACCAAGTAGACACAGGAGGTTGGTATTCGAGCAAAGCTCACTACTTGACCAAGTAGACACAGGAGGTTGGTATTCGAGCAAAGCTCACTACTTGACCAAGTAGACATAGGAGGTCGGGTATTCGAGCAAAGCTCACTACTTGACCAAGTAGACACAGGAGGTTGGGTATTCCAGCAAAACTTACTACTTGACCAAGTAGACACAGGATGTCGGGTATTTGAGCAAAGCTCACTACTTGACCAAGTAGACACAGGAGGTCGGGTATTTGAGCAAAGCTTACTACTTGACCAAGTAGACATAGGAGGTCGGGTATTCGAGCAAAGCTCACTACTTGACCAAGTAGACACAGGAGGTTGGGTATTCGAGCAAAACTTACTACTTGACCAAGTAGACATAGGAGGTTAGTATTCGAGCAAAGCTCACTACTTGACCAAGTAGACACAGGAGGTTGGGTATTTGAGCAAAACTTACTACTTGACCAAGTAGACACAGGAGGTTGGTATTCGAGCAAAGCTCACTACTTGACCAAGTAGACATAGGAGGTTAGTATTCGAGCAAAGCTCACTACTTGACCAAGTAGACACAGGAGGTTGGGTATTTGAGCAAAACTTACTACTTGACCAAGTAGACACAGGAGGTTGGGTATTCGAGCAAAACTTACTACTTGACCAAGTAGACATAGGAGGTTAGTATTCGAGCAAAGCTCACTACTTGACCAAGTAGACACAGGAGGTTGGGTATTTGAGCAAAACTTACTACTTGACCAAGTAGACACAGGAGGTCGGGTATTCGAGCAAAGCTCACTACTTGACCAAGTAGACATAGGAGGTTAGTATTCGAGCAAAGCTCACTACTTGACCAAGTAGACACAGGAGGTTGGGTATTTGAGCAAAACTTACTACTTGACCAAGTAGACACAGGAGGTTGGTATTCGAGCAAAGCTCACCACTTGACCAAGTAGCCATAGGAGGTTGGGTATTCGAGCAAAACTTACTCCTTGACCAAGTAGCCATAGGAGGTTGGGTATTCGAGCAAAGCTTACCACTTGACCAAGTAGACACAGGAGGTTGGGATGCATTTAAAGACACTCTGATGTCACAGAAAAAAGGTGTCCTTAGTTAAGCAGGGTCGTGTGGCTTCTACCATGGGGGCCCCGACATTGCTGTTTGCTTTTGCTCTGCCTGGAGCCCGAGTCCCCATTTGCAGGGTGGGTTCCTTGTCCTTGTCCCAGGAGGTGACTGCTCAGCTGTCGTCTTCTCAGTGAGACGTCCCTGCCTAGCATGGGCTACATCCGTACCCCTCGCACCTCTCGCTTGCTTTG